>NC_084735.1:5359455-5434455 GCF_033978785.1 Entelurus aequoreus
AGACTTCTCACGCAACTTATTAGGCGCCGCTGAGCCTACAGCGGCAATGAAATGAAATGAGGCCCCCGCTGACCCCGCCTCGGTGTTTATCTATTGCCAACTGTCTGGAGCGGAACCAACTGCTCTGCTTTGTTGGGCTCCGGTGCGCAGAGAGAGGACTCTCGGGAAGGTAATAACACTCGGGGGTCACTTCATTAGGTACACCAGCAGCAGAGAGAGTCCAAATGGATGAGAAGTGGCAGACCACTTTAAATGAAGTGGCAGACCACTTTAAATGAAGTGGCGGACCACTTTAAATGATGTGGCAGACCACTTTAAATGAAGTGGCAGACCACTTTAAATGATGTAGAAGACCACTTTAAATGATGTAGCAGACCACTTTAAATGAAGTGGCAGACCACTTTAAATGAAGTGGCAGACCACTTTAAATGAAATGGCAGACCACGTTAAATGAAGTGGCAGACCACTTTAAATGATGTGGCAGACCACTTTAAATGAAGTGGCAGGCCACTTTAAATGATGTGGCGGACCACTTTAAATGAAGTGGCAGACCACTTTAAATGAAGTGGCAGACCACTTTAAATGAAGTGGCAGACCACTTTAAATTACGTGGCAGACCACTTTAAATGAAGTGGCAGACCACTTTAAATGAAGTGGCAGACCACTTTAAATGAAGTGGCAGACCACTTTAAATGATGTGGCAGACCACTTTAAATGAAGTGGCAGACCACTTTAAATGATGTGGCGGACCACTTTAAATGAGGTGGCAGACCACTTTAAATGAAGTGGCAGACCACTTTAAATGAAGTGGCAGACCACTTTAAATGATGTGGCAGACCACTTTAAATGACGTGGCAGACCACTTTAAATTAAGTGACAGACCACTTTAAATGATGTGGCGGACCACTTTAAATTACGTGGCAGACCACGTTAAATGAAGTGGCAGACCACTTTAAATGAAGTGGCAGACCACTTTAAATGAAGTGGCAGACCACTTTAAATGAAGTGGCAGACCACTTTAAATGAAGTGGCAGACCACTTTAAATGAAGTGGCAGACCACTTTAAATGATGTGGCGGACCACTTTAAATGAGGTGGCAGACCACTTTAAATGAAGTGGCAGACCACTTTAAATGAAGTGGCAGACCACTTTAAATGATGTGGCAGACCACTTTAAATGACGTGGCAGACCACTTTAAATTAAGTGACAGACCACTTTAAATGATGTGCCGGACCACTTTAAATGATGTGGCGGACCACTTTAAATTACGTGGCAGACCACGTTAAATGAAGTGGCAGACCACTTTAAATGAAGTGGCAGACCACTTTAAATGAAGTGGCAGACCACTTTAAATGAAGTGGCAGACCACTTTAAATGAAGTGGCAGACCACTTTAAATTATGTGGCAGACCACGTTAAATGATGTGGCAGACCACTTTAAATAATGTGGCAGACCACTTTAAAAGAAGTGGCAGACCACTTTAAATGATGTGGCAGACCACTTTAAATGAAGAGGCAGACCACTTTAAATTATGTGGCACACCACATTAAATGATGTGGCAGACCACGTTAAATGAAGTGGCAGACCACTTTAAATGATGTAGCAGACCACTTTAAATGAAGTGGCACACCACTTTAAATGAAGAGGCAGACCACTTTAAATGATGTGGCACACCACATTAAATGATGTGGCAGACCACTTTAAATGAAGAGGCAGACCACTTTAAATGAAGTGGCAGACCACTTTAAATGAAGTGGCACACCACATTAAATGATGTGGCAGAACACATTAAATTATGTGGCAGACCACATTAAATGATGTGGCAGAACACATTAAATTATGTGGCAGACCACATTAAATGATGTGGCAGAACACATTAAATTACGTGGCAGACCACTTTAAATGATGTGGCAGACCACATTAAATTATGTGGCAGACCACATTAAATTATGTGGCAGACCACATTAAATGATGACAAAGAAAACGTTGCAAAATGACATGCAACACCTTGCAAAATGACAAAGAAAATGTTACAAAATTTTAAAAAAAGGTTGCAAAATAAAGAAAATGTTGCAAAATGTCAAAGAAAATGTTGCAAAATAAAGAAAAGGTTGCAAAATGACAAAGAAAACAATGCAAAATGACAAAAAAAAAATCTAAAATAAAGAAAACGTTGCAAAATAACAAGCAAAATATTGCAAAATAAAGAAAACGTTGCAAAATAACAAGCAATATATTGCAAAATAAAGAAAATGTTGCAAAATAAGAAAAATGTTGCAAAATCAAGAAAACGTTGCAAAATAACGAGGAAAACGTTGCAAAATAACAAAGAAAATGTCACAAAATGACAAAGAAAACGTTGCAAAATGACATGCAACACCTTGCAAAATGACAAAGAAAATGTTGCAAAATAAAAAAAAAGGTTGGAAAATAAAGAAAAGGTTGCAAAATGTCAAAGTAAATGTTGCAAAACAAAAAAGGGTTGCAAAATAAAGAAAAGGTTGCAAAATGTCAAAGAAAATGTTGAAAAATAAAGAAAAGGTTGCAAAATGACAAAGAAAACAATGCAAAATTACAACAAAAAAAATTCTAAAATAAAGAAAACGTTGCAAAATAACAAGCAAAATATTGCAAAATAAAGAAAACGTTGCAAAATAACAAGCAAAATATTGCAAAATAAAGAAAATGTTGCAAAATAAGAAAAATGTTACAAAATCAAGAAAACGTTGCAAAATAACGAGGAAAACGTTGCAAAATAACAAAGAAAATGTCGCAAAATGACAAAGAAAACGTTGCAAAATGACATGCAACACCTTGCAAAATGACAAAGAAAATGTTGCAAAATAAAAAAAAGGTTGGAAAATAAAGAAAAGGTTGCAAAATGTCAAAGAAAATGTTGCAAAACAAAAAAGGGTTGCAAAATAAAGAAAAGGTTGCAAAATGTCAAAGAAAATGTTGAAAAATGAAGAAAAGGTTGCAAAATGACAAAGAAAACAATGCAAAATTACAACAACAAAAATTCTAAAATAAAGAAAACGTTGCAAAATAACAAGCAAAATATTGCTAAATAAAGAAAACCTTGCAAAATAAGAAAAATGTTGCAAAACGAAGAAAACGTTGCAAAATAACAAGGAAAACGTTGCAAAATAACAAGGAAAATGTTGCAAAATGACAAAGAAAACATTGCAAAATGACATGCAACACTTTGCAAAATGACAAAGAAAAGGTTGCAAAATTTAAAAAAAAGGTTGCAAAATAAAGAAAATGTTGCAAAATGTCAAAGAAAATGTTGCAAAATAAAGAAAAGGTTGCAAATGCCAAAGAAAACAATGCAAAATTACCAAAAAAATTTCGAAAATAAAGAAAACGTTGCAAAATAACAAGCAAGATATTGCAAAATAAAGAAAAAGTCGCAAAATAACAAGAACAATGTTGCAAAATAAAGAAAACATTGCAAAATGACAAAGGAAATGTTGCAAAATAAGGAAATAATGAACATATCAGACAGAAAAGTGACAGATTGTAGCCAAAGACTGATTTCCATCTGCATCTCATTGCAAAGAAACACTAATTCAGCGTTATAGTGAGTCGTATTTTGCACGCACTTATTCTTGCTGTGTTTATAATGCTGAAAATAATGCCTACATTAAACCGGTCGGTGGTGCAAAAAAGGTTGGGGACCGCCGGTTTAGGGCACACATAGCAGGCCCATTTCCACGGGAATTTTCTCCTTATAATTATTATACCGAATAATGCATTGCGAGAATCGTGAGTCAATTCCGAATCAAAATCGTCACTTTTGTTAGATGGCCAAAGATTCACACCCCTATTTATTACTAAATGATATCATGTTGTTGAGGTGTGGAATAAGCGGAAGAAGGTTGTTGTAAAGATGGCGGTGCGTGCACAGACGGTCATTAAAAGTCCAGTCAGCATCAAGCCGCTTGCACCAGCGTTCACCCTGACGCCATCAAATCCATTTCGCCATCAGACCTTTGCCTCCGCCCGCAGGGCATCGCTAATTCAGAGAGATTTCCCATGAGCCTCGGCTCCTCGCCGCCTCGGCTAACAACCACGCGGACAGTAGTGATGTGCGATACCACTGAATTGTCTTTCCGTTTCGATACCATGTAAATTTCGGGCTGGTATCGGCGATACCGATCCGATAAATTGTAAAAGTTGTGTATTATCAAAATAATAACATATCTATTAGAAAAAAAACAACATGAAAAATGTAAGAAAAAAAGAGCAACAAATTCGAATACTATGAAAAAAAACAGACATTTTAAAACTAAAAATAATTATATAATATACTTAGTCACATGTAACACTAATGTTTGCCTTTAAATATATATATTATCTGTTTTTAGCATTTTTCTTTTAAAATAAAAATATTAAAAATGACTTTTCAGTGGAAAAAGTTTAGATGTAAAATATTAGAAGCGCTCAAAATAAAAATAAAATATACTTAAAATATGAACAAAGTGTTGTTGGTAATTAATTGAAAGATAAAATAATAGTAACGTATGAATTCATTTGAATTGCAACAACCATAATAAAGTCTGTTAAATGTGTAACTGAACATTATTATTTTTGAACAGACAGAATCTTTGACACACTCGTTAATGCAGTTAAATAACCATGTTATTATTTTTGTTTTTTATTCTATTCTTACAATAAAATTGTAAGAAAAAGAGCAAAAAAATCAGTATGTAATGAGAAAATTTTTTAATTTTCTAATAAAAATGTATATTTATATAATTAGTCAGCAATAATACAAAGCCACAATATAGTTTTTTGGCATTTAAAAAAAATAAAATAAAATATATCAATATGGCCCCTGTATACTTTGACTTTTCAGTTCGTGGCCCTTGGTGAATAAAGTTTGGACACCTTTGATCTAAAATAGTAGAAGCGCTCAAAATAAAAATAAAAATATACGTAAAATATAAACAAAGCTTAAGATGAATAAATACAAATAATACAGTATTAACTTGTTAATTAATTGGAAAAATTTTAGGAGTTCTCAAAATAAAAATAAAATATACTTAAAATCTGCAAACAAAGTTTAAGATAATTAACAATAAAAAAATGAATATCAACGTATTAATTTGAAAAATACTGGGACTTCTCAAAATAAACATAAAATAAACTTCAAATATATAAACAATGTTTGAGATAATTAATTATAAAGCAATAATATTATTTTTTTTATTAATTGGAAAAATATTATGAGTTTTCAAAATAAATACAAAATATACTTAAAATATAAAAAATAAAGTTTAAGATAATTAATAATAAAAATTATAATATTGACTAATTAATTAATTAGAAAAATATTAGTTTTCAAAATAAAAGTATAAAACATACTTAAAATATAAAAACTAGGTTTAAGATAATTGATCATTAATAAAAACATATATAATATTAACTTATTAATTAATTGGAAAAATATTAGGAGTTTTCAAAATAAAAATAAAATATACTTAAAATATAAAAACAAAGTTTAAGATAATTAATAATAAAAACAATGATATTGACTTATTAATTAATTTGGAAAAATATTAGGAGTTCTAAAAATAAGCATAAAACATAAACAAAGTTTAGTTAGTTGGTTAATTAAAACATTTAATATTACCAACATTGTTAAAAGTGTAACTGAACATGATTATTTTCATACAGGCAGAATCTTTGACACACTAGTTTATACTATTATTATTATTGTATTCTATTCTTACATGGGGAAAAAAACCAAGGGGCTGGGGAGAGGGAAGTCTGGGCTTAAATGCTTAGGCTGCTGCCCCCGCGACCCGACTTCGGATAAGTGGAAGAAGATGGATGGATGGATGAATGAATGGATGGGGGAAAAAACAACAGTAAAATGTTAGAAAAAAAGTAGTATATACATATATACTGTACATATATAAACATATCCATTTGTATACATATATATGTACACATATATATATATATATATATATATATGTATATATATATATACAGTATATATATATATATATATATATATATATATATATATATATATATATATATATATATATATATATATATATATATATATTTTTTTTATTTTTTTTGCACACACATACATAGTCACCTTAAGCTGACAATATCTGTTTTTAGCATTATCGGCGGTATTGATATTGCAGTATGGATAACCGACATGTCTCCCCCCCGTTCCCTAGGTGACGGTCCTAGACGGGCCGGTGACCACCCGCCAGTCCACCGTGTGGGTCATGGTGCACGTGGACGACGAGAACGACAACCCGCCCGTCTTCCCCGAGGTCATGTACCGCGTCAGCTTGCCCGAGCGGGACCGCAGCAGGCGCGGCGAGGCCGTCTACCGCGTCTTCGCGCACGACCGCGACCTGGGCGCCAACGCCAACGTCAGCTACAGCATCCTGGACGGCAACGGCGACGAGACGTTCGGCATCGACCAGCGCACCGCCACGGTGTCGTCCAAGAAGGCGGTGGCGGCGGGCAGCTACTACGTCCTCACCGTAGGTTTGACCTCTGAAATCCAAGGAAATGTTTCTTTAACCGCTCACGCTGGCTGCTTTTCATCACACACAAATCCTTTTTTTTTAGCATCACAATTCCTTTTTATGAGCCGGCAAAGATCAATTTGATCCCCGCGGATAAAAGAGTTTTTATATTTCAGTCACTCCATCAAGTCAACAACACAAAGTTCTGATAATAAAACACTTCATAAGGTTTGCTACTTTTTACAAGACTTTATGATGCTACGTTCCACGTGAGGACGCCACGTCGTTCACATAGGGCTGGGCGATACGGCTGACAACGTATTTCAAATGTAATTTTCCTCTGATTATAAGCCCCTCAGCTATTTCTTATTATTTTTATATTTTAAAAATATAAAGTATAAAAATATTTTTATATGTTTTACAATTTTACATAATATATATTAATATGCTGTTGTTTTATTTTTAGATATTTATGTTTTTTACATATTCTAAATGCAACATTCCTCTAACTATAAGCCCCTCAGCTATTTTTACATTTATTGTATTTTAATTTTTTTTAAATTTACATTTTTACATTATACATGTATTTAAAAAAATATATTTTATTTTTATATATTTGTTTACATATTTCAAAAGTAACTTTCCTCTGATTATAATGCCCTCAGCTATTTTTATTATTTATATTTATATTGTATTTTTATATTAACATTTTTACATTATATGTATGATTTATATTTTGTTCTTTTATTTTTTTGATATTTATATACATGTTCTTACATATTTCAAATGTAACATTCCTCTGATTATAATGCCCTCAGCTATTTTTATCATTTATATTTGTATTATATTTTTTATTTTCAGATTGAAATTTTTACATGATCTAATAATTTTTATTTTGTTGTTTTATTTATATATATTTATATGTATATACAGTATATTTTTTTTACATATTTCAAAAGTAATTTTTCTTTGAGTATAACCCCCTCAGCAATTTTTTTATTATTTATTATTTTTATTGTATTTATTATTTTTATATTTACATTTTTACATCACACATATATATATATATATATATATATATATATATATATATATATATATATATATATATATATATATATATATATATATATATATATATATATATATATATATATATATATATATATATATATATATATATTTTGTTGTTTTATTTTTAGATATTTATGTTTTTTTTTTTACTTATTTCAAATGTAAAATTCCTCTGATTATAATCCCCTCAGCTATTTTTATATTTATTGTATTTTTTATTTTCATATTTAAATGTTTACATTATATATATAATTTATATTTTGTTGTTTTATTTTTATATATTTTATACATACTTAAAAAGTAACTTTCCTCTGATTATAATGGCCTCAGCTATTTTTATTATGTTTTATTTACATTGTATTTTTGTATGAAAATGTTTACATTATATATATTATTTATATTTTGTTGTTTTATTGTTACATATTTACATATATATTTGTTTACATATTTCAAAAGTAATTTTCCTCTGATTATAATCCCCTTAGGTATTTTTTTTATTATTTATTATTTTTATTGTACCTTTTTTTATATATTTATATTTTTACATCATATATATTATTTATATTTTGTTGTTTTATTTTTAGATATTTATGTTTTTTGTTTTTTTTACATATTACAAATGTAACATTCCTCTAATTATAAGCCCCTCAGCTATTTTTATATTCATTGAATTTTTTATATTCATATTTAAATGTTTACATTATACATATATTAACATTTTGTTGTTTTATTTTTATATACAGCCCTTTGAGACACTTGTGATTTAGGGCTATATGAATAAACATGGATTGATATATTTATTTACATATTTCAAAAGTAACTTTCCTCTGATTATAATCCCCTAAGCTATTTTTTATTATTTTTATTTTTATTGTATTTTTATATTTAAATTTCTACATTATATATATTATTTACATTTTGTTGTTTTGTTTTTAGATATATGTTTTACATATTACAAATATAACATTCCTCTGGTTATAATACCCTCAGCTATTTTATATTAATTGTATTTTTTATATTCATGGTAACATTTTTACATTATACATATATTCAAATGTTTTATTTTTATATATTTATTTACATATTTCAAAAGTCACTTTCCTCTGATTATAATCCCCTAAGATATTTTTTATTATTTTTTATTTATATTGTATTTTTATAATTACATTTCTACATTATATATATTATTTATATTTTGTTGTTTTATTTTTAGATATATATTTTACATATTACAAATATAACATTCCTCTGATTATAACGCCCTCAGCTATTTTTACGATTTATATTTGTACTGTATATTTTTATTTCATATTTAAATTTTTACATTATCTATTAATTTATATTTTGTTGTTTCATTTTTTTATATTTACATATTTTTTTTACATATTTCAAAAGTAATTTTCCTCTGATTATAATCCCCTCAGCTATTTTTTATTATTTATGTTGTATTTTTCATTTTTATATTTACATTTTTACATAATATATATTATTTATATTTTGTTGTTTTATTTTTAATAATGTTTTATTTTCCTCCGATTATAAGCCCCTCAGCTATTTTTATATTTATTGTATTTTTTATTTTCATATTTAAAATTTTTACATTATACATACATTTAAATTTTTTTGTTTTATTTTTATATGACGTCATTTCCTGTCTCCCAAGATCAAAGCGGAGGACGGCGGCGACCCCCCGCTGTGGACCACCGTCCAACTCCACGTGGAGTGGATCAGCAGGCCCGCGCCCTCGCCGCTGCCCCTACTGTTCACGCAGCGGTGCTACAACTTCACCGTGGCGGAGACAGCCGCCGTGGCCCAGCCCGTGGGGGCGGTGGCCGTGGGTCAGTCCGACACTCCCGTATGGTTCAACATCGTAGGTAAGAGCGCTCGCAGGGTTTGCAAAGTGAGATGCGTTGACCAAAATATATCAAAATAGCTAAATATTTTGGTATTTTTCAAAAATATTTTTTTAACTAGTGATGTCATCCTCTAGCAGGCACAAGACATTGAAACAACGTTGGGAACTTGTTGAATTTGGTCCTGACGTTGAGCAACTCAAACATAACGTTGAAACAACGTGCTTTTTGACGACAATTAATCACTGTTGGGTTGTGACGTTGAGTTGACCATTGAATTTTGGTCATTTCCCCAACAAAAATTCTACAACACAAATACAACGTTGAAACAACGTGCTTTTTGACGACATTTAATCACTGTTGGGTTCTGACGTTGATTTGACCATTGAATTTTGGTCATTTCCCCAACAAAAATTCTACAACACAAATACAACGTTGAAACAACATGCTTTTTGACAACGTTTGTTCAATGTCAGGTTGTGATGTTGATTTGACATTGAAATTTGGTCATTTTTCAAGCAATATTCTACAACACAAATACAACGTTGAAACAACATGCTTTTTGACGACGTTACATCAATGTCGGGTTCTAACGTTGATTTGACCGTTGAATTTTGGTCATTTTCCAACTAATGTTCTACAACACAAATGCAACGTTAAAACAACATGCTTTTTGACAACGTTTAACCAATGTCAGGTTGTGATGTTGATTTGACATTGAAATTTGGTCATTTGTCAACCAATATTCTACAACACAAATACAACGTTGAAACAACATGCTTTTTGACGACGTTTGTTCAATGTCAGCTTGTTGATTTGACCATTGAAATTCGGTCATTTGTCAACCAATATTCTACAACACAAATACAACGTTGAAACAACATGCTTTTTGACAACGTTTAATCAATGTTGGGTTGTGACGTTGATTTGACCATTGAAATTTGGTCATTTTACAACACAAATGCAACGTTGAAACAACATGCTTTTTGACAACGTTTAACCAATGTCAGGTTGTGATGTTGATTTGACCATTGAATTTTGGTCATTTTTCAACCAATATTCTACAACACAAATACAACGTTGAAACAACATGCTTTTTGACGACGTTTGTTCAATGTCAGGTTTTGATGTTGATTTGACATTAAAATTTGGTCATTTTTCAACCAATATTCTACAACACAAATACAACGTTGAAACAACGTTCTTTTTCACAACGTTTAATCAATGTTGGGTTGTGACGTTGATTTGACCATTGAATTTTGGTCATTTTACAACACAAATAAAACGTTGAAACAACTTGCTTTTTCACAACGTTTAATCAATGTCGGGTTCTGACGTTGATTTGACAATTGAATTTTGGTCATTTCCCAACAATTTCAACATTTGAAATTTGGTAATTTTTCAACCAATAGTCTACAACACAAATACAACGTTGAAACAACATGCTTTTTGACGACGGTACATCAACGTTGGGTTCTGACGTTGATTTGACCATTGAATTTTGGTCATTTTACAACACAAATACAACGTTGAAACAACATGCTTTTTGACAATTTTCAACCAATGTCAGGTTTTGATGTTGATTTTACGTTGAAATTTGGTCATTTTTCAACCAATAATCCACAACACAAATACAACGTTGAAACAACGTGCTTTTTGACGACGTTTGTTCAATGTCAGGTTGTTGATTTGACCATTGAAATTCAGTCATTTTGAACATGCTTTTTCACAACGTTTAATCAATGTTGGGTTGTGACGTTGATTTGACCATTGAATTTTGGTCATTTCCCAACAAAAATTCTACAACACAAATACAACGTTGAAACAACGTGCTTTTTGACGACGGTACATCAATGTTGAGTTCTGACGTTGATTTGACCATTGAATTTTGGTCATTTTACAACACAAATACAACGTTGAAACAACATGCTTTTTGACGACGATACATCAATGTCGGGTTCTGACGTTGATTTGACCATTGAATTTTGGTCATTTTACAACACAAATACAACGTTGAAACAACATACTTTTTGACAATTTTCAACCAATGTCAGGTTGTGATGTTGATTTGACATTGAAATTTGGTCATTTTTCAACCAATAATCCACAACGTTGAAACAACATGCTTTTTGACGACGTTTGTTCAATGTCAGGTTGTTGATTTGACCATCGAAATTCGGTCATTTTGAACATGCTTTTTCACAACGTTTAATCAGTGTCGGGTTCTGACGTTGATTTGACCATTGAATTTTGGTAATTTCCCAACAAAAATTCTACAACACAAATACAACGTTGAAACAACATGCTTTTTGACGACGATACATCAATTTCGGGTTGTGACGTTGATTTGACCATTGAATTTTGGTCATTTCCCAACAAAAATTCTACAACACAAATACAACGTTAAAACAACATGCTTTTTGACGACGTTTAATCAATGTCGGGTTCTGACGTTGATTTGACCATTGAATTTTGGTCATTTCCCCAACAAAAATTCTACAACACAAATAAAACGTTGAAACAACATGCTTTTTGACGACGATACATCAATGTCGGGTTGTGACGTTGATTTGACCATTGAAATTTGGTCATTTTACAACACAAATACAACGTTAAAACAACATGCTTTTTGACAACGTTTAACCAATGTTGGGTTCTGATGATGTTTTGACCATTGAATTTTGGTCATTCTACAACACAAATGCAACGTTGAAACAACATGCTTTTTCACAACGTTTAATCAATGTCGGGTTCTGACGTTGATTTGACCATTGAATTTTGGCCATTTTACAACATAAATACAACGTTGAAACGACATGCTTTTTGACAACGTTTAACCAATGTCAGGTTGTGATGTTGATTCGACCATTGAAATTTGGTCATTTTTCAACTAATATTCTACAACACAAATACAACGTTGAAACAACGTGCTTTTTCACAGCGTTTAATCAATGTCGGGTTGTGACGTTGATTTGACCATTGAATTTTGGTCATTTCCCAACAAAAATTCTACAACACAAATACAACATTGAAACAACATGCTTTTTGACGACGTTTGTTCAACGTCAGATTGTGACGTTGATTTTACCATTCAATTTTGGTCATTTTACAACACAAATACAACGTTTAACCAATGTCAGGTTGTGATGTTGATTCGACCATTGAAATTTGGTCATTTTTCAACTAATAGTCTACAACACAAATACAACGTCGAAACAACGTGCTTTTTCACAACGTTTAATCAATGTCGGGTTCTGACGTTGATTTGACCATTGAATTTTGGTCATTTTTCAACCAATAATCCACAACACAAATACAACGCTGAAACAACATGCTTTTTCACGACGTTTAATCAATGTCAGGTTGTGATGTTGATTTTACATTGAAATTTGGTCATTTTTCAACCAATAATCCACAACACAAATACAACGCTGAAACAACATGCTTTTTCACGACGTTTAATCAATGTCAGGTTGTGATGTTGATTTTACATTGAAATTTGGTCATTTTTCAACCAATAATCCACAACACAAATACAACGCTGAAACAACATGCTTTTTCACGACGTTTAATCAATGTCAGGTTGTGATGTTGATTTTACATTGAAATTTGGTCATTTTTCAACCAATAATCCACAACACAAATACAACGCTGAAACAACATGCTTTTTCACAACGTTTAATCAATGTCGGGTTCTGACGATGATTTGACCATTGAATTTTGGGTCATTTTACAATCAACATCTTACAACACAAATACAACGTTGAAACAACATGCTTTTTAACGACGTTTGTTCAATGTCAGGTTGTGACGTTGATTTGACCATTGAAATTTTGGTCATTTTTCAACCAATAGTCCACAACACAAATACAACTTTTTCACAACGTTTAATCAATGTCGGGTTGTGACGTTGATTTAACATTGAATTTTGGTCATTTCCCAACCAACAACGTGGATCCAACCTTAGACGTCAACGTCGTCTCAGTTTACAAATACAACTATTTTGCAACGTTACATCAATGTCTTGTGCCTGCAATTTTTTTTTTGTCTAAGTATTATATTATTTATGTTATTACCTTTTAATCATTCATAACCACCCCCCAGGCTTTTTTTTAAAAAAGCCACCCAAACTTGTCCCAAATATTTGTGCTTATTTTAGCTCCAAAAATGTTTAGTCTGACTATTATAATTTTTATTTTAACAACGTTTTATTATTCATAACCACCCCCAACCATGTTGAAATCTCCCGAAAATTGCCCCATTATTATTCATACCCAGTCTCACGACCTAAAAACTGTAATGATCAGACAAAAAACATTTTTGCAGCATAAAGGTTAGATTTTGACAAGCTTGTTATAGATCAGGGGTCACCAACCTTTTTGAAACCAAGAGCTACTTCTTGGGTAGTGATTAATGCGAAGGGCTACCAGTTTGATACACACTTCAATAAATTGCCAGAAATAGCCAATTTGCTCAATTTACCTTTAACTCTATGTTATTATTAATAATTAATGATATTTACACTTAATTGAACGGTTTAAAAGAGGAGAAAACACGGAAAAAAATGACAATTAAATTTTGAAACATAGTTTATCTTCAATTTTGACTCTTTAAAATTCAACCGAAAAAAAGAAGAGAAAAACTTAAAAAAAGAATTTATTGAACATCATTAGTAATTTTTCCTGATTAAGGTTAATTTTAGAATTTTGATGACATGTTTTAAATAGGTTAAAATCCAATCTACACTTCGTTAGAATATATAACAAATTGGACCAAGCTATATTTCTAACAAAGACAAATCATTATTTCTTCTAGATTTTCCAGAACAAACATTTCAAAATAAATTCAAAAGACTTTGAAACAAGATTTAAATTTGATTCTACAGATTTTCTAGATTTGCCAGAATAATTTTTTTGAATTTTAATCATAATACATTTGAAGAAATATTTCACAAAAAACAGAAGCTAAAATGAAAAATTTAATTAAAATTTATGTATTATTCTTTACAATAATAAAAACATTTTTTACTTGAACATTGATTTAAATTGTCAGGAAAGAAGAGGAAGGAATTTAAAAGGTAAAAAGGTATATGTGTTTAAAAATCCTAAAATCATTTTTAAGGTTGTATTTTTTCTCTAAAATTGTCTTTCTGAAAGTTATAAGAAGCAAAGTAAAAAAATTGTGGAGACCAAGTCTTTAAAATATTTTCTTGGATTTTCAAATTGTATTTGAGTTTTGTCTCTCTTAGAATTAAAAAATGTCGGGCAAAGCGAGACCAGCTTGCTAGTAAATAAATACAATTATAAAAATAGATGCAGCTCACTGGTAAGTGCTGCTATTTGAGCTATTTTTAGAACAGGCCGGCGGGCTACTCATCTGGTCCTTACGGGCTACCTGGTGCCCGCGGGCACCGCGTTGGTGACCCCTGTTATAGATAATAAAAACGTTAACAACATAAAAACCACTTTGACAAAAACAGCCAGCAAAAAAAGTAGGACAAGCGATTAAAATGATGACTTATTTAAAAACCGGGTCCAACAAAATCATGATACAACACGAAGGGAAGGCGGTGTCATTTGAATATTTGCCGTGTTAACTTGACACAGATGTTGCCTTTGAGCACGGAAGCAGGAAGTACCAATAGTTTGTTTCCATGAGGCACCACTTTGCATTCCAACATGTCAACATCAATATATTTTACGTGTTCCCATTTGTTCATCTGTGCGATGGCAACATGCAGCACTAATTGATTGTGGCGACCTTTCGATGCCCCGCTGTACGCAGCCGTCGCCGGTTCTGGAAATAATCAACAGCACGCTGGCGCATTAATTAAAAAGGACTCGATGAACAAGGAAACATCGTTATGACGCTGGCTTTTTCTCCCGCGCACGCCACAACAGAATGCCAAAAAAAAAACAACCACCTTTTCATAGCGTCCTATTATTAGCCCGTATCATGATGCTAATTAATAGCAAGTACAAAATCAGAATCAGAGAGACAAAATCCATTTTATTTTGCAGTAACGGCAATTACCGTATTTTTCGGAGTATAAGTCGCACCGGCCGAAAATGCATAATAAAGAAGGAAAAAAACATATATAAGTCGCATTTTTTGGGGAAATTTATTTGACAAAAGCCAACACCAAGAATAGACATTTGAAAGGCGATTTAAAATTAAAGCTGCAAGCAGCGTTGGTCGGGTCCGCATCTTTGGCTGGTGCTAGTCCTAAGTGGTCAGTGTATGAAATGTAGCTCTAAGTCAGACCTACACAGAGGTTTTTGTTTCATGTCTCTTTTTGTTTCAAGCAGTTTTGTCTGTGTTTTTCTCTGAGGAGCAGTTTTGTCTCTGTTTAATTCAAAAATTGCGTTTTTTTTCATTAGATCGCAATTTCCACCAGTCCTGATATGTGTGAAAAGTTTGGTGAGTTTTGAAGTATTTTAAGGGGGTCAAATTACAGCTCAAAGAGGCAAAAATGAGTGTTTTTAGTAATTTTTTTGTGTTGAAGGGGAAATTGCCAACTTCCTGTTGGTTTTTGCCCGAGGATGTGAAATTATGAATTGTAGGTCTAAGTGAGACCTACATACAGGGTTTTGTTTCATGTCTCTACAATCTTCCTAGTGGGAGTTAGAGGCAGTTTACTTCCTAGGGGGCGCTAGAGCGCAATTTTGATTTTTGGGTTTAGGTTTTTTTTACTAAAGTGGTTGGGGCACGTTTTTCTATGTGTGTGTCAAATTTGGTGAGTTTTGAAGCATGTTAAGGGGGGCAAAGTAGTGCGCAAAGCTGCGGAATAATAAACCTTACAATAACAATAGTGTCCTTTGTCCATGTATAAAGGACTCCCTGTGGGAGTCCTTTATACAGGGTACAGGCGGACCCTAATTAAAGCTGCAAGCAGCGTTGGTCGGGTCCGCATCTTTGGCTGGTGCTAGTCCTAAGTGGTCAGTGTATGAAATCTAGCTCTAAGTCAGACCTACACAGAGGTTTTTGTTTCATGTCTCTACGATATTCGTACTGGGAGTTAGAGGAAGTTGTGTCTGTGTTTTGTTCCTAGGTGCTGCGGCACAGTGGTTCACAGTGGTAAAAATCACAGCAGCGGAGCAGCATCAGCGCGGCGGGTCTTTGAAGGCTCGTAAAATCAAAACCGTAGCACTTATCAAAACGTTCAATCTCTCTCCTGTAGTAGTTTGAAGCCGAAACGACAAACGCGCTCAGAGGAGATAATGTTTGATGTTTGGTGACCGGTTTGAACAAAAATTTTGTTTTGAAGGAGGGATTGCCAACTTCCTGTTGATTTTTGCTGCAGGATGTCAATCTATGAAATGTAGGTCTATGTGAGACCTACATAGAGGTATTTGTTTCAAGACTGTAAGACATTCCTACCGGAAGTTACAATCAGTTTTGTCTCTGTTTAATTCAAAAATTGCGTTTTTTTCCATTAGATCGCAATTTCCACCAGTCCTGATGTGTGTGAAAAGTTTGGTGAGTTTTGAAGTATTTTAAGGGGGTCAAATTACAGCTCAAAGAGGCAAAAATGAGTGTTTTTAGTCATTTTTTGTCTTGAAGGGGAAATTGCCAACTTCCTGTTGATTTTTGCTGAAATGTAGGTCTAGGTGAGACCTACATAGAGGTATTTGTTTCATGACTGTAAGACATTCCTACCGGAAGTTACAAGCAGTTTTGTCCTCTGTTTAATTCAAAAATTGCGTTTTTTTTTATTAGATCGCAATTTCCACCAGTCCTGATGTGTGTGAAAAGTTTGGTGAGTTTTGAAGTATTTTAAGGGGGTCAAATTACAGCTCTATGAGGCAAAAATGAGTGTTTTTAGTCATTTTTTTGTGTTGAAGGGGAAATTGCCAACTTCCTGTTGATTTTTGCTGCAGGATGTCAATCTATGAAATGTAGGTCTAGGTGAGACCTACATAGAGGTGTTTGTTTCATGACTGTAAGACATTCCTACCGGAAGTTACAAGCAGTTTTGTCTCTGTTTAATTCAAAAATTGCGTTTTTTTTCATTAGATCGCAATTTCCACCAGTCCTGATGTGTGTGAAAAGTTTGGTGAGTTTTTAAGTATTTTAAGGGGGTCAAATTACAGCTCTATGAGGCAAAAATGAGTGTTTTTAGTCATTTTTTTGTGTTGAAGGGGAAATTGCCAACTTCCTGCTGATTTTTGCTGCAGGATGTCAATCTATGAAATGTAGGTCTAGGTGAGACCTACATAGAGGTATTTGTTTCATGTCTGTAAGACATTCCTACCGGAAGTTACAAGCAGTTTTGTCTCTGTTTAATTCAAAAATTGCGTTTTTTTTTTTTTTTTTCATTAGATCGCAATTTCCACCAGTCCTGATGTGTGTGAAAAGTTTGGTGAGTTTTGAAGTATTTTAAGGGGGTCAAATTACAGCTCAAAGAGGCAAAAATTAGTGTTTTTAGTAATTTTTTGTCTTGAAGGGGTAATTGCCAACTTCCTGTTGGTTTTTGCCCGAGGATGTGGGATTATGAATTGTAGGTCTAAGTGAGACCTACATACAGGTTTTTGTTTCATGTCTCTACGACCTTCCTAGTGGGAGTTAGAGGCAGTTTACTTCCTAGGGGGCGCTAGAGCGCAATTTTGATTTTTGGGGTTAGGTTTTTTTACTAAAGTGGTTGGGGCACGTTTTTCTATGTGTGTGTCAAATTTGGTGAGTTTTGAAGCATGTTAAGGGGGGCAAAGTAGTGCGCAAAGCTGCGGAATAATAAACCTTACAATAACAATAGTGTCCTTTGTCCATGTACAAAGGACTATACAGGGTACAGGCGGACCCTAATTAAAGCTGCAAGCAGCGTTGGTCGGGTCCGCATCTTTGGCTGGTGCTAGTCCTAAGTGGTCAGTGTATGAAATCTAGCTCTAAGTCAGACCTACATAGAGGTTTTTGTTTCATGTCTCTACGATATTCGTACTGGGAGTTAGAGGAAGTTGTGTCTGTGTTTTGTTCCTAGGTGCTGCGGCACAGTGGTTCACAGTGGTAAAAATCACAGCAGCGGAGCAGCATCAGCGCGGCGGGTCTTTGAAGGCTCGTAAAATCAAAACCGTAGCACTTATCAAAACGCTTTCGTCAAATTTTAATCAGAAGGGTTCAATCTCTCTCCTGTAGTAGTTTGAAGCCGAAACGACAAACGCGCTCATAGGAGATAATGTTTGATGTTTGGTGACTGGTTTTAAGAAAAATTTTGTTTTGAAGGAGGGATTGCAAACTTCCTGTTGATTTTTGCTGCAGGATGTCAATCTATGAAATGTAGGTCTAGGTGCCGCTCCCAGTCTGTGGAACGCTCTCCCCGACCACCTGAGGGCACCACAGACTGTGGATGCTTTTAAAAAAGGCTTAAAACCCTTCTTTTTTAAAAAAAGAAAAAAAAGCCTATTTGCTATTTTAGCTATTTGGCTGTTCTATTTTTTATTTTTATTTACTTTTTATTATCTTTTTATTTTAATTTTAATATTTTTTATTTTTTTTATTTTTTGTTTTGTTTTGTTTTATATACACTGTAGCACTTTGAGGTTATTTACTCAATGTAAAGTGCTTTTTTTTTACAAATAAAATCTATTATTATTTGTATTATTATTATTAACATGCTATACGTTTACCAAACAATCTGTCACTCCTAATGGCTAAATCCCATGAAATCTTATACGTCTAGTCTCTTACGTGTATGAGATAAATAATATTATTTGATATTTTACGCTAATGTGTTAATAATTTCACACATAAGTCGCTCCGGAGTATAAGTCGCACCCCCGGCCAAACTAGGAAAAAAACTGCCACTTATAGTCGGAAAAATACGGTAATATACAAATTTGCCTACGCATTTGATTATTATATCGATTTTTTTTGGTACACTGTAAAAATAAAAAAATCTGTATATGTTACAGTAAAAAAAAAAGACGACATTTTTACAGTATGGGTCTGGCCACCGACCTGATAAGTCCGAAAGAGATGATCCAGTATTATCTGCTCACTGACACTACCTGGTGGTTGCTTGAGCACTCCGCAGCTAGTCCTGGATAGTCCCACTCCTTAATGCTTCGCAGGATTCCCACAGGACTGAGGCGAAAAATAACCCACTGTAAAAAAAAAATTTTTTATTTTTATTTATTTATTTTTTTTTACAACATATTACAGTAAATATAAAACAATACCACTGTTGTTTTTACAGTAAAAACTGCAAGCTTAGTTGCCAGAATTGTACTCTAAAAATTACTGTTTTTTTTTTTACAAAACAACACAGGAAATGGAAAATCAGTACCATTTTTTAAAAATTATTATTACGGAAACTGATTTGCCAGTTTTTACCGTGAAAAACAACAACAAAACGGTAATACCAATTTTTATTTATTTACAGTAGGGGTGTCCAAAGTGCGGCACAGGGGCCATTTGTGGCCCACAGCTCATTTTTTAACGGCCCGCGGCACATTCTAAAAATACGATAAGAAAAAACCCCATAAAAGTGTAATAAAAGAGCAAACAGTCAAACAATGTTGACTTGAATAACACAAAGTTGCCACGCAGGCTGTTTTTTTTTCTTTAAAACTGTCGTAGATCGGAAAATAATAACAAATTAAAATCAACGTTGTCATGAATTGTTGACTTATTTAAGGCTCCAATTACTTCACATCAAAAATGTCACTTAAATATTTGTGTTGCCAAATATAAAAAAGTTTGCTTTGACAATAAAGGGAATAAAACAAACAAACAAAAATACAACTAAATAATAAAAGCTTATAATTGTTGGATGGATCAGAAGTTGATTTACAGATTTAAGCGTTAAAAGTAAATAAAAAAAAAGTATGACTTATTTCTAACATGTTTTTACTGTCATTGCTCAAAGACAATAATTAATTAAAATCAATGTTGTTTTGAATTTTTGACATATTTCAGGTTCCAATTACGTCACATCAAAAATGTCACTTAAATACAGTATGTGCGTTTGCCATATAAAAAAGTATGCTTTGACAAAAGGGAATAAAACAAAACAAAGAAAAAAAACATTAAAAAATAATAAAAGCTTATAATTGACGGATAGATTGGAAGTTGATTTAGAGATTTAAGCGATAAAAGTAAATAAAAAAAGTATGACTTATTTTTAACACTTTTATGAGTGGGACCCTTTTGGATCCCCGACATTGATTAAGTGTCGTCAAAAAGCATGTTGTTTCAACGTTTTATTCGTGTTGTAGAATATCAGTTGGGAAATTACCAAAATTTCAATGTCAAATCAACGTCAGAACCCAGCATTGATGTGACGTCGTCAAAAAGCATGTTTTAGCGTTGTATTTGTGTTGTAGATTACTTGTTGGAAAATGACCAAAATTCAATGGTCAAATCAACGTCAGAACCCAACATTGATTAAACGTCGTCAAAAAGCATGTTGTTTTAACGTTGCATTTGTGTTGTAGAATATTAGTTGGAAAATGACCAAAATTCAACGGTCAAATCAACGTTGGCACCCGACATGGATTAAACGTCGTCAAAAAGCATGTTGTTTCAATGTAGTATTTAATACTAGTTGGGAAATGACCAAAATTCAACGGTCAAATCAACGTCAGAACCCAACATTGATTAAACGTCGTCAAAAAGCATGTTGTTTCAACGTTGTATTTGTGTTGTAGAATATTAGTTCGAAAATTACCAAAATTCAACGGTCAAATCAACGTCAGAACCCAACATTGATTAAACGTCGTCAAAAAGCATGTTGTTTCAATGTTGTATTTGTGTTTTAGAATATTGGTTGGAAAATGACCAAAATTCAATGGTCAAATCAACGTCAGAACCTGACATTGATTAAATGTTGTCAAAAAGCATGTTGTTTCAACGTTGTATTTAATACTAGTTGGGAAATGACCAAAATTCAACGGTCAAATCAACGTCACAACCCGACATTGATTAAACGTCGTGAAAAAGCATGTTGTTTCAACGTTGTATTTGTGTTGTAGAACATTAGTTGGGAAATGACCAAAATTCAATGGTCAAATCAACGTCAGAACCTGACATTGATTAAACGTCGTCAAAAAGCATGTTGTTTCAACGTTGTATTTAATACTAGTCTTGAAATGACCAAATTTCAATGTTCAAATCAACATCAGAACCCAACATTGATGTAACGTCGTCAAAAAGCATGTTGTTTTAATGTTGTATTTGTGTTGTAGAATATTAGTTGGAAAATGACCAAAATTCAACGGTCAAATCAACGTCAGAACCCAACATTGATTAAACGTCGTCAAAAAGCATGTTGTTTCAACGTTGTATTTAATACTAGTTGGGAAATGACCAAAATTCAACGGTCAAATCAACATCAGAACCAGACATTGATTAAACGTCGTCAAAAAGCATGTTGTTTCAACGTTGTATTTAATACTAGTTGGGAAATGACCAAAATTCAACGGTCAAATCAACATCAGAACCAGACATTGATTAAACGTCGTCAAAAAGCATGTTGTTTCAACGTTGTATTTGTGTTGTAGAATATTAGTTGGAAAATGACCAAAATTCAACGGTCAAATCAACATCAGAACCCGACATAGATTAAACGTCGTCAAAAAGCATGTTGTTTCAACGTTGTATTTGTGTTGTAGAATATTAGTAGGAAAATGACCAAAATTCAACGGTCAAATCAACGTCAGAACCCAACATTGATTAAACGTCGTCAAAAAGCATGTTTTTTCAACGTTGTATTTAATACTAGTTGGGAAATGATCAAAATTCAACGGTCAAATCAACGTCAGAACCCGACATTGATTAAACGTCGTCAAAAAGCATGTTGTTTCAACGTTGCATTTGAGTTGTAGAATATTAGTTGGAAAATGACCAAAATTCAATGGTCAAATCAACGTTAGAACCCGACATTGAATAAACGTTGTCAAAAAGCATGTTGTTTCAACGTTGTATTTAATACTAGTTGGGAAATGACCAAAATTCAACGGTCAAATCAACGTCAGAACCCGACATTGATTAAACGTCGTCAAAAAGCATGTTGTTTCAACGTTGCATTTGTGTTGTAGAATATTAGTTGGAAAATGACCAAAATTCAATGGTCAAATCAACGTTAGAACCCGACATTGAATAAACGTTGTCAAAAAGCATGTTGTTTCAACGTTGTATTTAATAATAGTTGAAAAATAACCAAAATTCAATGACCAAATCAACGTTAGCACCCAACATTGATGTAAAGTCGTCAAAAAGCATGTTGTTTCAACGTTGTATTTGTGTTGTAGAATATTGGTTGGAAAATGACCAAAATTCAATGGTCAAATCAACGTTAGCACCCAACATTGATTAAACGTTGTCAAAAAGCATGTTGTTTCAACGTTGTATTTAATACTAGTTGGGAAATGACCAAAATTCAACGGTCAAATCAACGTCAGAACCCAACATTGATTAAACGTCGTCAAAAGGCATGTTGTTTCAACGTTGTATTTGTGTTGTAGAATATTGGTTGGGAAATGACCGAAATTCAATGGTCAAATCAACGTCAGAACCCAACATTGATTAAAAGTCGTCAAAAAGCATGTTGTTTCGACGTAGTATTTAATACTAGTTGGGAAATGACCAAAATTCAATGACCAAATCAACGTTAGCACCCAACATTGATGTAAAGTCGTCAAAAAGCATGTTGTTTCAACGTTGTATTTAATACTAGTTGGGAAATGACCAAAATTCAATGACCAAATCAACGTCAGAACCCAACATTGATGTACCGTCGTCAAAAAGCATGTTGTTTCAACGTTGTATTTGTGTTGTAAGATGTTGATTGTAAAATGATCGAATTTCAATGGTCAAATCAACGTCACAACCTGACATTGAACAAATGTCGTCAAAAAGCATGTTGTTTCAACGTTGTATTTGTGTTGTAAAATGACCAAAATTCAATGGTCAAATCAACGTCTGAACCCGACATTGATGTAACGTCGTCAAAAAGCATGTTGTTTCAATGTTGTATTTGTGTTGTAGAACATTGGTTGGAAAATGACCAAAATTCAATGGTCAACTCAACGTCAGAACCCGACATTGAATAAACGTCAAAAAGCATGTTGTTTCAACGTTGTATTTGTGTTGTAAGATGTTGATTGTAAAATGATCGAATTTCAATGGTCAAATCAACGTCACAACCTGACATTGAACAAATGTCGTCAAAAAGCATGTTGTTTCAACGTTGTATTTGTGTTGTAAAATGACCAAAATTCAATGGTCAAATCAACGTCAGAACCCGACATTGATGTAACGTCGTCAAAAAGCATGTTGTTTCAATGTTGTATTTGTGTTGTAGAACATTGGTTGGAAAATGACCAAAATTCAATGGTCAACTCAACGTCAGAACCCGACATTGAATAAACGTCAAAAAGCATGTTGTTACAACGTTGTATTTGTGTTGTAGAACATTGGTTGGGAAATGACCAAAATTCAATGGTCAAATCAACGTCAGAACCCGACATTGATGTAAAGTCGTCAAAAAGCATGTTGTTTCAACGTTGTATTTAATACTAGTTGGGAAATGACCAAAATTCAATGGTCAAATCAACGTCAGAACCCAACATTGATTAAACGTCATCAAAAAGCATGTTGTTTCAACGTTGTATTTGTGTTGTAGAATATTGGTTGGAAAATGATCAAATTTCAATGGTCAAATCAACATCAGAACCCAACATTGATTAAATGTTGTCAAAAAGTATGTTGTTTCAACGTTGTATTTAATACTAGTTGGGAAATGACCAAAATTCAACGGTCAAATCAACGTCACAACCCGACATTGATTAAACGTCGTCAAAAAGCACGTTGTTTCAACGTTGTATTTAATACTAGTTGGGAAATGACCAAAATTCAATGGTCAAATCAACGTCAGAACCCGACATTGATTAAACGTCGTCAAAAAGCATGTTGTTTCAACGTTGTATTTGTGTTGTAGAATATTAGTTGGAAAATGACCAAAATTCAATGGTCAAATCAACATCAGAACCCGACATTGATTAAACGTCGTCAAAAAGCATGTTGTTTCAACGTTGTATTTGTGTTGTAGAATATTAGTTGGAAAATGACCAAAATTCAACGGTCAAATCAACGTCAGAACCCAACATTGATTAAACGTCGTCAAAAAGCATGTTTTTTCAACGTTGTATTTAATACTAGTTGGGAAATGACCAAAATTCAACGGTCAAATCAACGTCAGAACCCGACATTGATTAAACGTCGTCAAAAAGCATGTTGTTTCAACGTTGCATTTGTGTTGTAGAATATTAGTTGGAAAATGACCAAAATTCAATGGTCAAATCAACGTTAGAACCCGACATTGAATAAACGTTGTCAAAAAGCATGTTGTTTCAACGTTGTATTTAATACTAGTTGGGAAATGACCAAAATTCAACGGTCAAATCAACGTCAGAACCCGACATTGATTAAACGTCGTCAAAAAGCATGTTGTTTCAACGTTGTATTTAATACTAGTTGGGAAATGACCAAAATTCAACGGTCAAATCAACGTCAGAACCCGACATTGATTAAACGTCGTCAAAAAGCATGTTGTTTCAACGTTGCATTTGTGTTGTAGAATATTAGTTGGAAAATGACCAAAATTCAATGGTCAAATCAACGTTAGAACCCGACATTGAATAAACGTTGTCAAAAAGCATGTTGTTTCAACGTTGTATTTAATAATAGTTGAAAAATAACCAAAATTCAATGACCAAATCAACGTTAGCACCCAACATTGATGTAAAGTCGTCAAAAAGCATGTTGTTTCAACGTTGTATTTGTGTTGTAGAATATTGGTTGGAAAATGACCAAAATTCAATGGTCAAATCAACGTTAGCACCCAACATTGATTAAACGTTGTCAAAAAGCATGTTGTTTCAACGTTGTATTTAATACTAGTTGGGAAATGACCAAAATTCAACGGTCAAATCAACGTCAGAACCCAACATTGATTAAACGTCGTCAAAAGGCATGTTGTTTCAACGTTGTATTTGTGTTGTAGAATATTGGTTGGGAAATGACCGAAATTCAATGGTCAAATCAACGTCAGAACCCAACATTGATTAAAAGTCGTCAAAAAGCATGTTGTTTCGACGTAGTATTTAATACTAGTTGTGAAATGACCAAAATTCAATGACCAAATCAACGTTAGCACCCAACATTGATGTAAAGTCGTCAAAAAGCATGTTGTTTCAACGTTGTATTTAATACTAGTTGGGAAATGACCAAAATTCAATGACCAAATCAACGTCAGAACCCAACATTGATGTACCGTCGTCAAAAAGCATGTTGTTTCAACGTTGTATTTGTGTTGTAAGATGTTGATTGTAAAATGATCGAATTTCAATGGTCAAATCAACGTCACAACCTGACATTGAACAAATGTTGTCAAAAAGCATGTTGTTTCAACGTTGTATTTGTGTTGTAAAATGACCAAAATTCAATGGTCAAATCAACGTCAGAACCCGACATTGATGTAACGTCGTCAAAAAGCATGTTGTTTCAATGTTGTATTTGTGTTGTAGAACATTGGTTGGAAAATGACCAAAATTCAATGGTCAACTCAACGTCAGAACCCGACATTGAATAAACGTCAAAAAGCATGTTGTTACAACGTTGTATTTGTGTTGTAGAATATTGGTTGGGAAATGACCAAAATTCAATGGTCAAATCAACGTCAGAACCCGACATTGATGTAAAGTCGTCAAAAAGCATGTTGTTTCAACGTTGTATTTAATACTAGTTGGGAAATGACCAAAATTCAATGGTCAAATCAACGTCAGAACCCAACATTGATTAAACGTCATCAAAAAGCATGTTGTTTCAACGTTGTATTTGTGTTGTAGAATATTGGTTGGAAAATGATCAAATTTCAATGGTCAAATCAACATCAGAACCCAACATTGATGTAAAGTCGTCAAAAAGTATGTTGTTTCAACGTTGTATTTAATACTAGTTGGGAAATGACCAAAATTCAACGGTCAAATCAACGTCACAACCCGACATTGATTAAACGTCGTCAAAAAGCACGTTGTTTCGACGTCATGTTTGAGCTGCTCAACATCAGGACCTCATTCAAGAAGTTGTCAACGTTGTTTCAATGTCTTGTGCCTGCCGAGGTCCACAAAGCGTCTCTCATTCGCGTGTTTTTTCTTCTGTGGCTTTTTCCACTCTCTCCCCCCACGCAGGCGGGCGAGTGGCGAGAGAAATGTTCTACATTCCGCAGAACGCGTGCGGGAGAAACTGCTCGCTGGACACAGGTCAGATGAAAACCACACCGCTTCACCAACATTCAAACTTTGTCTTCATTCGGTGACGATTGTTGCGTCCGACCAGACTCCGTGAAGTCACTTGTCAATCCCAAGTTCTTTTAGGTGACATATATGCAGAGTAAGAAGGACCATCAAGACAGAATTGGAATATTATCACGTTTTACTAAAGCTTTAGGAGAACCGCCTAGACCAATACATTCATACCAACTTCCCAAGTTGTTCTAACATTCAAACAGGAAGAGACAACTTCTTGAATACGCAAAACAGCCCCCACCCTCTCCAGAAAGGAATACAGGCTCGTTGTTCTACTACAGATAAGATATAAGGGAGTACTCCAACTCCTACATTCCAAGTCTTCAAGGTAACACACAGTTTACTTGCGGACATAAAATGAAAGAATAGAAAGAGTACAAATAGAAAAACACTAGCTGCTTTAAACATGACTTTGAATAAAGAAACAACTCTTGAACATATATATGCATTCTCCACACGCATCATGTCAAATTATGACACTTGAATTTTTGTATTATTAATTTTGTTTGGATATATTCGTTATAAGACTGCGTAATCGTATGTAAATTTTACAATTTTTATGTGTTCCTTCTTCTGCAATATATTTGATCAGTATTTGTGTGAATGTCCCAGCATTCACACAATTATATAATTATAATATGCAAATAATACAAATAACATAATTATATCGCACAAGTATGATTCTACGCCAAAATAATCATCATTTGTTATTATTCCGACGCAAAAGTTAGGCATGCTCCACAGCCCACAGTTTTACTCCAAAATTTAAAAAAAAAAATTCCGGATTACCCAGAATTCCCGGTTTTCTGGTATACTTTGCCCATACAAAATGAATGGGCCAATTGTCAAACGTGCACAACTCCCACATTTCTCACCCGATTGGAACCGTTCCACCCTCCACACCCTCAACCCACCTTGGACAATCATACCACCAAATTCCCAAAAAAATTCCAGGAATTCACAGTTTTCCAAAGCCCTATTTACACCTGTTTCTGGAAAGTTTTCACAGTCCACATTTTTCAACTGTTTTTGACCATTCCACCTTCAAAACATTCCACAACAAATGCTCCAATTTTTCTGGTTCAAATTCCCGGGTTTCACAAAATTCCAGGAATTCCCAGTTTTCCAAAGCCCTATTTTCACCTGTTCCTGGAAAGTTTTCACAGTCCACATTTTTCAACCGTTTTTGACCATTCCACCTTCAAAACATTCCACAACAAATGCTCCTATTTTTCTGGTTCAAATTCCCGGTTTTCACAAAATTCCAGGAATTCCCAGTTTTCCAAAGTCCTATTTTCACCTGTTCCTGGAAAGTTTTCACAGTCCACATTTTTCAACCGTTTTTGACCATTCCACCTTCAAAACATTCCACAAAAAATGCTCCTATTTTCCTGGTTCAAATTCCCGGTTTTCACAAAATTCCAGGAATTCCCAGTTTTCCAAAGCCCTATTTACACCTGTTCCTGGAAAGTTTTCACAGTCCACATTTTTCAACCGTTTTTGACCATTCCACCTTCAAAACATTCCACAAAAAATGCTCCTATTTTTCTGGTTCAAATTCCCGGATTTCACAAAATTCCAGGAATTCCCAGTTTTCCAAAGTCCTATTTTCACCTGTTCCTGGAAAGTTTTCACAGTCCACATTTTTCAACCGTTTTTGACCATTCCACCTTCAAAACATTCCACAAAAAATGCTCCTATTTTTCTGGTTCAAATTCCCGGTTTTCACAAAATTCCAGGAATTCCCAGTTTTCCAAAGCCCTATTTTCACCTGTTCCTGGAAAGTTTTCACAGTCCACATTTTTCAACCGTTTTTGACCATTCCACCTTCAAAACATTCCACAAAAAATGCTCCTATTTTTCTGGTTCAAATTCCCGGTTTTCACAAAATTCCAGGAATTCCCAGTTTTCCAAAGCCCTATTTACACCTGTTCCTGGAAAGTTTTCACAGTCCACATTTTTTAACCATTTTTGACCATTCCACCTTCAAAACATTCAACAAAAAATGCTCCTATTTTTCTGGTTGAAATTCCCGGTTTTCACAAAATTCCAGGAATTCCCAGCTTTCCAAAGTCCTATTTTCACCTGTTCCTGGAAAGTTTTCACAGTCCACATTTTTCAACCGTTTTTGGCAATTTCACCTTCAAAACATTCCACAACAAATGCTCCTATTTTTCTGGTTCAAATTCCCGGTTTTCACAAAATTCCAGGAATTCCCAGTTTTCCAAAGTCCAATTTTCACCTGTTCCTAGAAAGTTTTCACAGTCCACATTTTTTAACCATTTTTGACTATTGCACCTTCAAAACATTCCACAAAAAATGCTCCTATTTTTCTGGTTAAAATTCCCGGTTTTCACAAAATTCCAGGAATTCCCAGTTTTCCAAAGTCCAATTTTCACTTGTTCCTAGAAAGTTTTCACAGTCCACATTTTTTAACCATTTTTGACCATTCCACCTTCAAAACATTCCACAAAAAATGCTCCTATTTTTCTGGTTCAAATTCCCGGTTTTCACAAAATTCCAGGAATTCCCAGTTTTCCAAAGCCCTATTTACACCTGTTCCTGGAAAGTTTTCACAGTCCACATTTTTCAACCGTTTTTGACCATTCCACCTTCAAAACATTCCACAACAAATGCTCCTATTTTTCTGGTTCAAATTCCCGGTTTTCACAAAATTCCAGGAATTCCCAGTTTTCCAAAGTCCTATTTTCACCTGTTCCTGGAAAGTTTTCACAGTCCACATTTTTCAACCGTTTTTGACCATTCCACCTTCAAAACATTCCACAAAAAATGCTCCTATTTTTCTGGTTCAAATTCCCGGTTTTCACAAAATTCCAGGAATTCCCAGTTTTCCAAAGTCCAATTTTCACCTGTTCCTAGAAAGTTTTCACAGTCCGCATTTTTTAACCATTTTTGACCATTCCACCTTCAAAACATTCCACAACAAATGCTCCTATTTTTCTGGTTCACAAAATTCCAGGAAATCCAAAATACCCATTTTCAATCAAGACTGTTACTACGTCTACATTTTTTAACCGATTCCAAAAATTCCAACACCAACCCATTCATATCATCTAGGACAGTGGTCACCAACCACCGGGCCACGGCCCGGTACCGGTCCGTGGATCGATTGGTACCGGGCCACACAAGAAAAAAAATAAATGAATAAAAAAATTTTTTTTTTGTTATTAAATCAACATAACAAACACAAGATACACTTACAATTAGTGCACCAACCCAAAATACAGTCCGTAAGCACACATAATTGTATTTCTTTATGACAAAAAATAAAAATAAAAAATAAAAATAAAATATACAAAATAAAAAAAACATATCCCACAAAGTTACATTTGAAAAAAAATATATATATATTTTATTCTTTTATTCATAAAAATATAAATTATTATTCATATCGACTAATATAATAATACAATTTAAATAATTACTGCATAACAAAAATTCATTTTCATCGTTAAATAAGAATAACAGGGCAAATTAATGTTACACAGCCGTTATTTCCTGGCACTAAAGCTGCAAAAAATAGTTCTTCTCAGGTTTCTCTATGTTTACATTTTCACACTTTGCACTATTTTCTTACACTTTATGAAGCATTTCTTACATATTTCTTATTTTAAGAGCTTATTGTTAAGTGTTCAATGTGATTTTACTATTTTGTTGACATTGTTGGAGTGTTTTCCAGGCTTGTGTTGACATTTCCTTTCTGCCGTGATAGCTGAGGCATTTTAATCAGAGTAAGTTACATTTGAAATATGTAAAAAAATATATAAGTATTTAAAAATACAACAACACAATATAAATAATACATATAATGTAAAACATTGAATATAAAAATTAAAATAAAAAATAAATAAATAAATATATGAAACACATATATAGTAATAAAAAATAAATCTGGGTCCTTAATGTTGATAGGTCATAAACAATATGAATAATTATCGATTTAAAACACTGATATCGCGATACAGTTTTCAACCATATCGCACAGCTCTAACCGACTGTCCTTTTGGAGAAAAGAGCAGAAAAAACCCACAAATAAGCAAGCATAACCTGCAGATTGTCCGCGGCTGAACACGCCTGGCTTCTTCCGTGGAAACATCAGTATTCATGTGTCGAGCGGTGCCTAATTTTTTTTTACTTGACCTCCTCCAAGTACTGCAGTCCTGTATAATGACATTCGCTTCAAATAAATATATAAATAAATATATAGTAATAAAAAATAAATCCGGGTCCTTAATGTTGATAGGTCATAAAAAATATAAATAATTATCGATTTAAAACACTGATATCGTGATACAGTTTTCAACCATATCGCACAGCTCTAACCGACTGTCCTTTTGGAGAAAAGAGCAGAAAAAACCCACAAATAAGCAAGCATAACCTGCAGATTGTCTGCGGCTGAACACGCCTGGCTGCTTCCGTGGAAATATCAGTATTCATGTGTGGAGCGGTGCCTAATTTTTTTTTACTTGACCTCCTCCAGGTACTGCAGTCCTGTGTAATGACATTCGCTTCAAATAAATATATAAATAAATATATAGTAATAAAAAATAAATCCGGGTCCTTAATGTTGATAGGTCATAAAAAATATAAATAATTATCGATTTAAAACACTGATATCGTGATACAGTTTTCAACCATATCGCACAGCTCTAACCGACTGTCCTTTTGGAGAAAAGAGCAGAAAAAAAACACAAATAAGCAAGCATAACCTGCAGATTGTCTGCGGCTGAACACGCCTGGCTGCTTCCGTGGAAACATCAGTATTCATGTGTCAAGCGGTGCCTAATTTTTTTTTACTTGACCTCCTCCAGGTACTGCAGTCCTGTATAATGACATTCGCTTCAAATAAATATATAAATAAATATATAGTAATAAAAAATAAATCCGGGTCCTTAATGTTGATAGGTCATAAAAAATATAAATAATTATCGATTTAAAACACTGATATCGTGATACAGTTTTCAACCTTATCGCACAGCTCTAACCGACTGTCCTTTTGGAGAAAAGAGCAGAAAAAAAACACAAATAAGCAAGCATAACCCGGTGATTGTCTGTGGCTGAATACGCCTGGCTGCTTCCGTGGAAACATCAGTATTCATGTGTCGAGCGGTGCCTAATTTTTTTTTACTTGACCTCCTCCAGGTACTGCAGTCCTGTATAATGACATTCGCTTCAAATAAATATATAAATAAATATATAGTAATAAAAAATAAATCCGGGTCCTTAATGTTGATAGGTCATAAAAAATATAAATAATTATCGATTTAAAACACTGATATCGTGATACAGTTTTCAACCATATCGCACAGCTCTAACCGACTGTCCTTTTGGAGAAAAGAGCAGAAAAAACCCACAAATAAGCAAGCATAACCTGCAGATTGTCTGTGGCTGAACACGCCTGGCTGCTTCCGTGGAAACAACAGTATTCATGTGTCGAGCTGTGCCTAATTTTTTTTTACTTGACCTCCTCCAGGTACTGCAGTCCTGTATAATGACATTCGCTTCAAATAAATATATAAATAAATATATAGTAATAAAAAATAAATCCGGGTCCTTAATGTTGATAGGTCATAAAAAATATGAATAATTATCGATTTAAAACACTGATATCGTGATACAGTTTTCAACCGTATCGCACAGCTCTAACCGACTGTCCTTTTGGAGAAAAGAGCAGAAAAAAAACACAAATAAGCAAGCATAACCTGCAGATTGTCTGCGGCTGAACACGCCTGGCTGCTTCCGTGAAAACATCAGTATTCATGTGTCGAGCGGTGCCTAATTTTTTTTTACTTGACCTCCTCCAGGTACTGCAGTCCTGTATAATGACATTCGCTTCAAATAAATATAAAATAAATATATAGTAATAAAAAATAAATCTGGGTCCTTAATGTTGATAGGTCATAAAAAATATAAATAATTATCGATTTAAAACACTGATATCGTGATACAGTTTTCAACCATATCGCACAGCTCTAACCGACTGTCCTTTTGGAGAAAAGAGCAGAAAAAAAACACAAATAAGCAAGCATAACCTGCAGATTGTCCGCGGCTGAACACGCCTGGCTGCTTCCGTGGAAACATCAGTATTCATGTGTCGAGCGGTGCCTAATTTTTTTTTACTTGACCTCCTCCAGGTACTGCAGTCCTGTATAATGACATTCGCTTCAAATAAATATATAAATAAATATATAGTAATAAAAAATTAATCCGGGTCCTTAATGTTGATAGGTCATAAAAAATATAAATAACTATCGATTTAAAACACTGATATCGTGATACAGTTTTCAACCATATCGCACAGCTCTAACCGACTGTCCTTTTGGAGAAAAGAGCAGAAAAAACCCACAAATAAGCAAGCATAACCTGCAGATTGTCTGCGGCTGAACACGCCTGGCTGCTTCCGTGAAAACATCAGTATTCATGTGTCGAGCGGCGTCGCAGCCCTCAGAAGAGAGCAGGGATGGTGGTGAATCGCTAATGCGTATCAATTCTCTCCCTGGCTCTAATCAAACGCTAAAACCCCTAAACTGTACTTTTTTTTCTTTCTTAGTCTCCGCTCTGGCTGGTGTTTGGGAGCGATAAGACAGATGTTTGCGTGGCCGCTAACAGCTCCCGGGCTGACGGACACCGCCGCGTCGTTGCGTTTCACTTCACTTTATCACGCTCGGCCCGCGGGCCCAGATGGCTGGCCAAATGATTGCGCGGCGCAGGTTGAGGTGGCCGTGAATGCTAACGGGCTAACGTTGCTAACGTGTGTGTGTGTGCGACCGCAGGAAGCTTCGACATGCAGTTTGACCTCCAAGTGGGCGTGGGCACGGTGGTGGTGGCCAGGCCGCTGGATGCCGAGGCGCAGGCCGTGTACAACATGACCGTGCAGGTGACCGACGGCACCAACGTGGCCACGACGCAGGTACGCCAACGCTTTGGGTGTGCACTTGTCAATATCGCCGCTGGGGGTAATGAAGTGAATTCTTCAACTCATATCATGTTCTACATATGTTCATATTCAACTTGGAGAAAGCGAACCACCAGGTTTAAGTAAATAATGGTTGAGCCCAGAATAAATTAAGGAGCCATCTTTCTTTATTTTGCAATATTTTGCTAGTTCTTTTGCAACGTTTTCTTAATTTTAGATTTTTTTTTTTGTAATTTTGCATTGTTTTATTTGACATTTTGCAACCTTTTCTTTATTTTGCAACCTTTTCTTTAATTTTTCAACATTTTCTTTGTCATTTTGCAAGGTATTGCATGTCATTTTGCAACGTTTTCTTTGTCATTTTACAACATTTTCCTTGTTATTTTGCAACGTTTTCCTTGTTATTTTGCAACGTTTTCTTCATTTTGCAACATTTTTCTTATTTTGCAAGGTTTTCTTTATTTTGCAATGTTTTGCTTGTTATTTTGCAACGTTTTCTCTAATATAGAATTTTTGTTGTTGTAATTTTGCATTTTCTTTGTCATTTTGCAACCTTTTCTTTATTTTGCAACATTTTATTTGACATTTTGCAACCTTTTCTTTATTTTGCAACCTTTTTTTTTATTTTGCAACATTTTCTTTGTCATTTTGCAAGGTGTTGCATGTCATTTTGCAATGTTTTCTTTGTCATTTTGCAACATTTTCCTTGTTATTTTGCAACGTTTTCCTTGTTATTTTGCAACTTTTTCTTCATTTTGCAACATTTTTCCTATTTTGCAAGGTTTTCTTTATTTTGCAATATTTTGCTTGTCATTTTGCAACATTTTCCTTGTTATTTTGCAACGTTTTCTTCACTTTGCAAAATTTTTCTTATTTTGCAAGGTTTTCTTTATTTTGCAATATTTTGCTTGTTATTTTGCAACGTTTTCTTTATTTTACATTTTCTTTCTTATTTTGCATTGCGGCCCTGCGATGAGGTGGCGACTTGTCCAGGGTGTACCCCGCCTTCCGCCCGAATGCAGCTGAGATAGGCTCCAGCATCCCTCGCGACCCCAAAAGGGACAAGCGGTAGGAAATGGATGGATAGTTGGACATTCGTATATGGACTGGGTTAACTCTCTCACGAGAAGAGGCAATAAATTCAGACTTCGGAATTCAAAAGTGATAGCCCTATCCTTGAGAAGAGACTATCTGTCTAGCTCAACCCCAACACCTACTCAGTGGCCTAGTGGTTAGAGTGTCCGCCCTGAGATCGGTAGGTTGTGAGTTCAAACCTCGGCCGAGTCATACCAAAAATGGGACCCATTACCTCCCTGCTTGGTACTCAGCATCAAGGGTTGGATTTGGGGGTTGAATCACCAAAATGATTCCCGGGCGCGGCGCAGCTGCTGCCCACTGTTCCCCTCACCTCCCAGGGGGTGATCAAGGGGATGGGTCAAATGCAGAGGACAAATTTCACCACACCTAGTGTGTGTGTGACAATCATTGGTACTTGAACTTTAACTTAACTTGAACTTATGTTATGACTTAAAGCAGTTGTTTTCCAGACACTTACACACGGACATCTCCTTTTATGGTCAGGATGCGCTCCCCTGACTTAGCACACACACACACAGAGACAGGAAGGAGGAATATAAAACGGATGGTTTGGCTTCTACAAGTTAGGAGTGCCAATTTTTTTTTTTACTTGACCTCCTCCAGGTACTGCAGTCCTGTATAATGACATTCGCTTCAAATAAAGCAATTTTTTGTTCAGCAAAGCGTCTCCGACGTCTGTTTTGATCCAGCCGCACTGCCGTGTTGCCCTTCTGCCCGGGAGGGGGTGACAAGACCAGAAATACACATCAGTACCTGTCCAAGATCCAAAATCAACAGGGTTCTTACTTTCATCACCAAGCGGGCGACTAAAACCTATACATGACGATGTAATGTAAAAGATGTTTACTTCCATCTCTTTCGAGGATGGCTGGAAATATATTCAGGTGTGTCGACAAAAGGGGCGCAATGAAATTAAAAATGGCTGACCAAATCCCGTGAATTGTGACGTGAATAAACGGGATTTCGAATCAATGTATTCTGCTGTCTTGGCTGTTACCAAGCATTTCCCAGCCTTTCCAAAGATCTTATTTTAAATGGCTGACAACCATTATTATTATTATTATTATTATTAATAATATCATTATTACCACCAGCATTGCCGTGTGTGGTCCTAGTTGTCGTATACAGCATGATAAAGTATTTAGTACCTCTTTAAAAGGTAAAGGACACATTCCGTGTACATAAAATGTGCGATTATAAATAATGTTTCTCTATAATATACTCCCCCTTTAAGAAAAAAAATTATGTTTTAATTCAAAAAAGCCTCTCGAACCCAAAAAATGGGTTACTCTCTGATAAACCCAGAAATTGGGTTACATTAATCGCCCTATAACCCAGAAAATAGGTTACTCTATATAAAAATAACCCCAAATCTTAACTCAACACTCGCAACCCATAAAGTGGGTTACCAAAATAACCCAACAGTTTTAGCGTGTATAGGATAATTGCTCAGGAACAGAAAAATAATGACCCTGGGCTTGTCTTCAGTGGTATTTGGACTGGTCAGCCTTTAAAATTAAAAAAAATTTAAAAATTGGGTTACTCTCTGACAAACCCAGAATTGGGTTACATTAATCACCCTATAACCCAGAAAATAGGTCACTCTATATAAAAATAACTCCAAAATCTAACTCAACACTCGCAACCCATAAAGTGGGTTACCAAAATAACCCAACAGTTTTAGCGTGTATAGGATAATTGCTCAGGAACAGAAAAATAATGACTCTGGGCTTGACTTCAGTGGTATTTGGACTGGTCAGCCTTTAAAATAGATAAAAAACGCCTCTAACCCAAAAAATGGGTTAATCTCTGACAAACCCAGAAATTGGGTTACATTAATCGCCCTATAACCCAGAAAATAGGTTACTCTATATAAAAATAACCCCAAATCTTAACTCAACACTCGCAACTCATACATTGGGTTACCAAAATAACCCAACAGTTTTTAGCGTGTATAGGATAATTGCTCAGGAACAGAAAAATAATGACTCTGGGCTTGACTTCAGTGGTATTTGGACTGGTCAGCCTTTAAAATAAAAAATTAAAATTAAAAATGGGTTACTCTCTGACAAACCCAGAAATTGGGTTACATTAATCGCCCTGTAACCCAGAAAATAGGTTACTCTATATAAATATAACCCCAAAATCTAACTCAACACTCGCAACCCATAAAGTGGGTTACCAAAATAACCCAACATTTTTTAGCATGTATATGATACTTGCTCAAAAACAGAAAATTATTGACCCTGGACTTGACTTCAGAGATAATTGGGCTGGTCAGCCTTTAAAAAATCAACAAGATTCAAGGAACTTTATTGCCACATGAGCACACCCGAGATCCCAGTTTGAGCCCGATGAGTGCCACAAGAACTATAATATGGACATACAATTCAAATAGAATAGGGTTGGTGGCATCTTCGTGGCACACCCCTAAAAAACTGTAGTATTCTTTCTCTGACATACGACAATATCCTCCACAAAAATATTGACCCTTTTACAAATATTGTCACACGTCCCTAAACTCTACAGTTTTCTTGCTCTGACGCAAATTAGTGTTGGGAGGGGCTCTTCTGTTCTTTCCCCAACCCTGACCCTAACCCGTTTTTCTAAGCATCCTTGAGGTTTGAATTTCACCTATTTAGGCCCGGGAATCATCCAAGAAGGTAATCCACATTGTCCCAATGATAAATGGGGTGCCTAGAAAGGTCCATTGAACTCACAGACTCTTTGAGTACATTTCGGACCTTTTGGTGCACCGGGACTCTTATGCTTGGTTGAGAGCTACCCAATTTGGGCAGCATGGTTACACAACATTAGATGGTATTCTCTGAGATTGGACCTTCGATCTGATGGCCACAAGAAAATTGGTATTGTTCTCCATATCCCATCAAATGTACCTTCCTCTCAGGTGTTCATCCGGGTCCAAGACAGCAACGACAACCCTCCGGTCTTCTCTCAGCCGGCCTACGACATTAGCGTCTCGGAGGATGTCCCTGTGGACACGGAGCTGCTGCGTGTTCGAGCGTCGGACATGGACGAGCGCAGTCGGCTCAGTTACTCCATTTACAGCAGCGTGGACCCGGCCAGCATGAGGCTGTTCAGAGTCAACCCGGGCACGGGCGTCGTGTACACGGCGGACCGGTTGGACTACGAGGCTCGAACGCAGCACATCCTCACCGTCATGGTGGGCAATTGTTGAGTCTGATCTATGTACATCTAAGCACCGTCCTCATGTGGTCTGATGTGGCCCCAGGTCAAGGACCAGGAGTTCCCATTCAACCGAGACCTGGCTCGGATCCTGGTGGCAGTGGAAGACGCCAACGACAACATTCCCTACTTTACCAGCACCGTCTATGACGCCGTGGTCTACGAGTCTTCTGTTGTCGGCTCGTCGGTGATGCAAGTCACAGCTCTGGACAAAGACAACGGGATGAACGGACAACTCACCTACACCATACAAGCAGGTAGGACTCCTTTTGTCTGATGGTATTGAGTTTGTTGTCTGAGGTTAAAAGTCTTTTGTTGTTCTCAGGTAACTCTTGGGGTGTGTTTGCCATAAATAACAGCACAGGCCTAATCTTCATCGACAAGGAGCTGGATATCACCTCGGTGGGCTTTTACACGCTCACCGTGCGAGTCACCGACAGCGGATTTCCTCCACTAATGGCCTTGTGCTCTGTCCGTGTCTCCTTGATGCTCTCCGACTTGTCCAAGCCCAAATTCTCTCAAGAGGAGTATCACGCCGAGGTCAAGACGATGGACGTAAAAATCCCTGCATCATTCAGTACTGGACTGATGTTTCTGTGTTCAAGCAGATCATGGAGAACTGCACCGCCGGGGCTTACGTGACCGCTGTTCGCGCCGTGAGCCACTCGTCGCTCATTTATGACATCACCAAGGGCAACGAGGAAAACTGCTTCTTTATTAATCACCACACCGGCATCATCAGCACACGCAAACTCTTTGATTTCGAGGTTGGTTCGTGCTTCATTTTATCGAGTGAGAAGATTTGGTGATGAAATCTGGTCACATGTCTTTCTGTGGTTCAGAAAACGCCATCCTACTTACTGATGGTCCGTGCTTTAAGCATGGCAGGCGTGGAGGCCAGCGCCACAGTCGTCGTGCAGGTGGGCGACATCAACGATAATGCACCTGTCTTCCAACAATTAAGGTATCGAAATGAGTCTTGGTGCACTGATGGTCGGTCATGGCTTTTGACTATAAGTCCTCAACACTTGTGGCAGGTACGTGGGGGTGATCAGTGAGGCGGCCCCACTCAACAGCGTGGTTCTGGCGGACAATGGCAACCCTCTGGTGATCCAGGCGATCGACGAAGACCGCAATCACAACGCCCTGCTGGTGTTCCAGATTATAGACGAGACCGCTCGCATGTTCTTCAGCGTGGACCCTGGGACTGGTTCAATCCGGTAGGAGCCAGGCAGACCTTTGGCATTCATTATAGCTGATTTCTTATTTCTCCCTGCTTCTGTTTTAGGACGATTGCCAGTGTGGATTATGAGACCTTCCCTGAGTTTGTTTTCAGGGTTCATGTCAGAGACAGCGGACAGCCTTCAAAAAGTGCTGACAGCCCTGCTGAAGTCGTCATAAAGGTGCATGGTCAGCCGGTAATTTTCCGCTTTTCCAAGAAGTTACCTCACTCTGCTGGTTCTCCCTTTCCACATCTTAGGTCATCAATATCAACGACTCACCCCCAAAGTTCTCTCAGGACATGTATGAGACCATCCTTCTGCTGCCTACCTACGTGGGAGTCGAGGTCCTGCGGGTTGACGCATATGACCCAGACATGATTTTGGACTCTGACAAGTCCCCCACTCCTCAGCTGGTTTACTCCTTGGTGGACCGAAACCTGGAGCACTTCACAGTGGACCGCAGCAGCGGGGTTGTAACGGTCATCAATCAGAACCTCAGCAGGGACCGCTATCGATTCAACTTGAAGGTCAGCCCGTTGAAACATGTGCACGTCAATAAGCAACACTGCAGACTCCAATATGATATTAATACAAAATCTGTGTCAGTACAATGTGAACTTGACTACATCACCCGTAAAAGTCGCAGCATACTCTTGATATCTGTCTTCAAGGTTTGGGATGGGCGTTTCTCCAGTGTGACGTTGGTCACGGTGCTTGTCCGCCAAGCCGTCAACAGCGGCCTTTCCTTCACCTCCCCGCTCTACTCCGCCTCCGTTCGAGAGAACACTCGGAACATGACCACACTCGCCGTGGTGAATGCCGTTGGCCACCGCCTTAATGAACCACTCAGGTTCTCGCTGCTTAACCCTGGCGGTCTTTTCACCATCCGGCCGACGTGTGGTGCGCTGCTAACCGCCGGAGTCCCCTTTGACCGCGAGGAGCGGGACAGTTATGAGCTGGTCGTGGAGGTCCGTAAAGAGGACGAGGTACTGAAGGTGGCAAGGGTCACCGTCAGAGTGCAGGTGAGATGGACGTCCGAATGTGGCCCAAGTCTTGGCTGTCTGGTCTCACTTATGTCTTCTTCCAGATTGAAGACGACAACGACAACGCCCCAGAGTTTGTGAACCTCCCTTACTACGCCACAGTACAGGTGGAAGCAGAACCCGGGTTGTCTATTTTCAGGGTGTCGTCCACTGACCGAGACTTGGGCGTAAACGGGCAGGTGACCTACAGCCTCAAAGAGCCACACAGAAACTTCCAGGTGATTCCGGTTCTTCTTCAGCAGTGTCCTTTTTAAAGGCCTACTGAAAGCCACTACTACCGACCACGCAGTCTGATAGATTATATATCAATGATGAAATCTTAACATTGCAACACATGCCAACACGGCCGGGTTAACTTATAAAGTGACATTTTAAATTTCCCGCTAAACTTCCGGTTGAAAACGTCTATGTATGATGACGTATGCGCGTGACGTCAATCGTTGAACCGGAAGTATCGGTAGCCCATTGAAGCCAATTCAAAAATCTCTGTTTTCATCTCAAAATTCCACAGTATTCTGGACATCTGTGTTGGTGAATCTTTTGCAATTTGTTTAATGAACAATGGAGACTGCAAAGAAGAAAGTTGTAGGTGGGATCGGTGTATTAGCGGCTGGCTGCAGCAACACAACCAGGAGGACTTTGACTCGGATAGCAGACGCGCTATCCGACGCTAGCCGCCGACCGCACGGATGATCGGGTGAAGTCCTTCGTCCTTCCGTCGATCGCTGGAACGCAGGTGAGCACGGGTGTTGATGAGCAGATGAGGGCTGGCTGGCGTAGGTGGAGCGCTAATGTTTTTATCATAGCTCAGTGAGGTCCCGTTGCTAAGTTAGCTTCAATGGCGTCGTTAGCAACAGCATTGTTAAGCCTCGTCAGGCTGGAAAGTAGTAGTTACAGGTCCATGGTTTAATAGTATTGTTGATTTTCTGTCTATCCTTCCAGTCAGGGGTTTATTTCTTCTGTTTCTATCTGCATTTAAGCACGATGCTATCACGTTAGCTCCGTAGCTAAAGTGTTTCGCCGATGTATTGTCGTGGGGATAAAAGTCACTGTGAATGTCCATTTTGCGTTCTGGACTCTCATTTTCAAGAGGATATAGTATCCCAGGTGGTTTGAAATACAAATCCGTGATCCACAATAGAAAAAGGAGAGAGTGTGGAATCCAATGAGCCAGCTTGTACCTAAATTACGGTCAGAACGAAAAAAGATATGTCTTGCACTGCATTCTAGTCCGTCACTCTAACGTTCCTCATCCACGAATCTTTCATCCTGGCTCAAATGAATGGGGTAATCGGCGCTTTCTCGGTCCGAATCGCTCTCCCTGCTGGTGTAAACAATGGGGAAATGTGAGGAGCCTTTCAAGCTACTTCCGGTACAGGCATGGCTTTTTTATCAGCAAACTTTATCGTCAATGTTCTCTACTAAATCCTTTCAGCAAAAATATGGCAATATCGCGAAATGATCAAGTATGACACATAGAATGGATCTGCTATCCCCGTTTAAAAAAAAAAAAATCATTTCAGTAATGTATGTATCTCCCGTACAGGTGAATCCTGTGACAGGTGAGCTGATGTTAAAGAGGGTGTTTGAAGCGGACTTGTCAAATGCAGAGTACAAGGTGGCCATCGTGGCTGCGGATGGTGGCGCCCCCTCCCTGTCCAGCGAGGTGGAGCTTCCGATCACGGTGCTCAATAAAGCCATGCCAGTGTTCGACAAGCCCTTCTACGGCGTCACGGTCCCGGAGGACGTGGCCGTGTCCACCTCGCTCCTGAGCGTCAACGCCACCAGTCCTGCCGGCCAAGGCATCATCTTCACCATCGCAGGCGGCGACTCTTCGCTCCAGTTCGACATCGGCTTCGACACGGGCGTCATCAGCGTGCTCTACCCGCTGGACCACGAGACCACGCAGTACTACCGCCTCACCGCCAGGGCCACCGACGCACTGACGGGGGCCAAGTCCGAGGTGGACGTGGACGTCGTCGTGCTCGACGTCAACGACAACCCGCCGTTGTTCCAGAAGCCCTCGTACTCGGCCGTGCTGGCCGAGAACGCCATGATTGGAACCAGCGTCTTGCAGGTGCGTTACGATATTAGCTGCCGCGGTATTCGTGAGTGGATCTTGATATTTCTCCGGGAAAAGCTCTTGACCTTTTTCAAATGCGCTGCTGCTGTCGCAACATTTGCATAAGACAACTCCAAGTCCACTTATATAAATTGTCTGCACGATGGAATTATATTCATCATATTCATGATCACGAAGCATAGAAATGATTCCTGTCCGAAAAGTGAAACTGTTTTAGTTCCTTCGCCCCACAAGAGGGACAGTCTTCAAACATTCAACATGTTATGGAGGGTAAAAAAAAAAAAACAGAATTCCCAGTTTTCCGGGTAATTTTTCCCATGGAAAATGAATGGGCCGTTTTTCTAACTTGCACAATTTCCACATTTCTCAACCGATTAGAACCATCCGCACACTCCACTCACCTTGGACCGTACTTGCCAACCCTCCCGTTTTTAGCGGGAGAGTCCCGGTATTCAGCGCCTCTCCCGGCAGAGATTTCCTCCCGACAAACTCCCGGTATTCAGCCGGAGCTGGAGGCCACGCCCCCTCCAGCTCCATGCGGACCTGAGTGGGGGACAGCCTGTTCTCACGTCCGCTTTCCCACAATATAAACAGCTTGCCTGCCCAATGACGTCATAACATCTACGGCTTTTAGACAGTAGAGTGCACAACAAGGAGAGAGAGTTCCTGGTTTCTTATGCGGGTTTATTGTTAGGCAGTTTCATTAACGTCCTCCCAGCGCGGTAACAACGCACAACAACACACGTCACGTTTAGTCTACCGTAAAGCAGTTCTTCTGCAGTAAACAGCAATGTTGTGCCATCTACTGGATAGCCTGCAGAACACTGAAATTCAAGTATTTTATTTATATGTATAACAAAATTTAAAAAAATAAAAATTAAAAATTAAAAATTAAATATATATATATATAGCTAGAATTCACTGAAAGTCAAGTATTTCATACATATGTATATATGTATAAATATATATATATATATATATTATATATATATATATGAAATACTTGATTTGGTGAATTCTAGCTGTAAATATACTCTCCTCTTAACCACGCCCTTAGCCACGCCCCAACCACGCCCCCTGCCCCAAACACCCCCCGCCCCCGACCACGCCGCCCACGCCGCCCACCCCCCACCTCCCGATATCGGAGGTCTGAAGGTTGGCAAGTATGCCTTGGACAATCAACCCAAGTAAAAAAAATAAAAATTCCAGGAATTCACGGTTTTCCAAAGCCCTATTTTCACCCCTTTCTGGAAAGTTTTCACCGTCCACATTTTTCAAGCGTTTCCGACCATTGCAGATTATTCTTAATTGGGACAACAAAAGTTATCTTTTTTTTTTTTTTCATAAAACTTCCCGGTTTTCCCGAAATTCCAGGAATTCCGAAATACCAATAAAAATTCCAACTATTACTATGTCAACATTTTTGAACCAAAATTCCAACACCAACCCATTCATAGAACAATTGTATTACCTGTATTTTTTTTAAAACTTCCTGTTTTTCCCGAAATTCCCAGGAAATTCCTATTCAATTGAATGGACGTACTAATAGTTCTACAACGCCCAAAATTGTCAAAATTTTGCGCCATTTTTAAACCGATTCTGACCTTTCAACCATCACGGGGCGGTATAGCTCGGTTGGTAGAGCGGCCGTGCCAGCAACTTGAGGGTTGCAGGTTCGATCCCCGCTTCCGCCATCCTAGTCACTGCCGTTGTGTCCTTGGGCAAGACACTTTACCCACCTGCTCCCAGTGCCACCCACACTGCTTTGAATGTAACTTAGATATTGGGTTTCACTATGTAAAGCGCTTTGAGTCACTTGAGAAAAAGCGCTATATAAATGTAATTCACTTCACTTCACACTTCACTACTCTTCACATACAGTATATCAAACTCAAAACATGTTTTCCCTTTCCCAAAATTCTGGTAATTTTCTCCCTATCGACAATCAATGGGAAATATACAATCGACTGCATATCCCACATTTCTCATCTGATTTAGAACCATTCCACCATCCACACACTCCACTCACCTTGGACATTCAAGCTAGCATGTTTCACGGTTTAGAAAATTCCCTGATTACCAGGAATTTCCCCCTATTGAAAATGAAAGGGAAATATACAATCGACTGCATATCACACATTTCTCATCTGATTTAGAACCATTCCACCATCCACACACTCCACTCACCTTGGAAATTCAAGCCAGCAGGTTTAGAAAATTCCCTGATTACCAGGAATTTCCCACTATTGAAAATTAATGGGAAATATACAACCAACTGCATATCCCACATTTCTCATCTGAGTTAGAACCATTCCACCATCCACACACTCCACTCACCTTGGAAATTCAAGCCAGCAGGTGTAGAAAATTCCCTGATTACCAGGAATTTCCCCCTATTGAAAATGAATGGGAAATATACAATCGACTGCATATCCCACATTTCTCATCTGAGTTAGAACCATTCCACCATCCACACACTCCACTCACCTTGGACATTCAAGCCAGCAGGTTTCACGGTTTAGAAAATTCCCAGATTACCAGGAATTTCCCCCTATTGAAAAAGAATGGGAAATATACAATCGACTACTTATCCCACATTTCTCATCTGATTTAGAACCGTTCCACCATCCACACACTCCACTCACCCTGGACTGGTAGCGGGGGGTGTATATTGTAGCGTCTCGGAAGAGTTAGTGCTGCAAGGGGTTCTGAGTATTTGTTCTGTTGTGTTTATGTTGTGTTACGGTGCGGATGTTCTCCCGAAATGTGTTTGTCATTCTTGTTTGGTGTGGGTTCACATATTTGTAACAGTGTTAAAGTTGTTTACACTTTACGTTTGCATTCACGTGTGTGTGTGTGAAAAGCCGTAGATATTATGTGACTCCCTACGTCCGTGTACACAGCGGCGTTTTAAAAAGTCATACATTTTACTTTTTTAAAACCGATACCGATAATTCCCGATATTACATTTTAAAGCATTTATCGGCCGACAATATCGGCAGCCCGATATTATCGGACATCTCTACTTTTAACATTTTCTTGTAATCAGACAATATTTTCGGTATATTAGACGGTAGAAACTCCATCTAGTGTATCGAAAATGTTGTCTGATTACAAGAACATTTAAAAGGATTAAATAAATAATGAACAGAAAATATTCAAATCATGCAACAATTAGATACATAAATCAATAATTAATTAAATTAATAAATAATTTAATTTACTTCTATTTGAAATAATAATCCATGTATTTATTTCCAATGAATTAATGACACATTTAAATAATTACTTGCATATTTATTCATTTAATTGTGTCCCGTTTGACCCGTCATAACATGTAGTGCTGCTGGGAAAAATGGATTCACATCCGAATCCCGATTTTTATTCATTCTGATTCTGAATGGATTAAAAAGGATCAAGAATCAATTCCATTTTATTTTTTAAGAATTTTTAAAAATACATTTATTTATTTCAGTTTTCTCCGCCGGTGGCCCACGGAAGCTTTTGTAACCGGTTTTGAAAAGGTTTCATCACGATTCGCATCCAAAATAATGAAATAATCCTATTGTTGTTGTGGGCTTACCATCCCTACTGAGATGTAGAACTTCCTTCATGGCAGGTGTCCGCTCAGGACCAGGACTCCGACAGGAACTCGGCAGTGAGCTACCAAATCGTACCGGACCTCAACAACAGCACGGACTACTTCCACATCGAACGCGACGGCGGCCTGGTCTTCACGGCGCGCCTGGTGGACTACGAGCTGGTGCAGCGCTTCAACTTCATCGTCAGGGCGACGGACAGCGGCGACCCCGCCCTCAGCAGCGACGTCAGCGTCGCGGTGGCCGTCGCCGACACCAACGACAACCCGCCCAACTTCAGCCAGTCGCTGTACGAGGCTTTCGTCAGCGAGCTGGCCCCCCGGGGACACTTTGTGACGTGCGTCCAGGCGTCGGACGCCGACATGGGCGACGCCCACAAGCTGAGGTGAGGACTTTTCAACCCTAGGGGTCCGCAGATGTACTGCAGGGGGCGTGGTGTAATTTTTAAAAAATGGGTAGACCGATATCTATGTTAGCAATTAAGCTAGGTAGCGACTAGCATTGTAATTGCCAGCTAGCTATTAGCGGCGCAAACTACCAGCTAACGATTATAAGGCGCTAGTTATTAACATAAATTACTGCAATTAATTGCGAATAATCTAAATTCAAAGTGTGATTAATCTGACTTTAAAAATTCATTATTCGACAGTACGAGTCAAAATATTGTGGTCTTTGTTTTTAAGTGTATTTAATGTATTAATTCAAGTGCAGTTGTGTGAAAATATGGGGGCCTTTTTAGGTCAATTTACAAATATAATGTAGGTAAGTAAATAACTGCGATTAATCGCGAATAATCTAAATTCAAAAGTGCGATTAATTGGACTTTAAAAACTCATCTTTTTACAGAACTAGTCAAAATATTGGGGTGTTGTTTTAGGTCAATTTAAATAGCATAAGCAAGTAAATTACTGCGATTAATCCCGACTAATCCCAATTCAAGTGTGATTAATCTGATTTTAAAAAGTCATCTTTTGACAGCACGAGTCAAAAATATTGTGGTCTTTGTTTTTAAGTGTATTTAATGTATTAATTAAAGTGCAGTTGTGTGAAAATATGGGGGCCTTTTTAGGTCAATTTACAAATATAATGTAGGTAAGTAAATAACTGCGATTAATCGTGAATAATCCAAATTCAAAAAGTGCGATTAATTGGACTTTAAAAACTCATCATTTGACAGCACTAGTCAAAATATTGGGGTCTTGATTTAGGTCAATTTAAATTGCATGAGAAAGTAAATTACTGCGATTAATCACGAATAATCCCAATTCAAGTGTGATTAATCTGACTTTAAAACATTTATAATTTGACAGCACGAGTCTAAAATATTGTGGTCTTTGTTTTTAAGTGTATTTAATGTATTAATTAAAGTGCAGTTGTGTCAAAATATTGGGGCCTTTTTAGGTCAATTTACAAATATAATGTAGGTAAGTAAATAACTGCGATTAATCACGAATAATCTAAATTCAAAAGTGCGATTAATTGGACTTTAAAAACGCATCTTTTGACAGAACTAGTCAAAATATTGGGGTCTTGATTTAGGTCAATTTAAATTGCGTGAGAAAGTAAATTACTGCGATTAATCACAAATAATCCCAATTCAAGTGTGATTAATCTAAATTTAAAAAATGTATAATTTGACAGCACGAGTCTAAAATATTGTGGTCTTTGTTTTTAAGTGTATTTAATGTATTAATTAAAGTGCAGTTGTGTGAAAATATTGGGGCCTTTTTAGGTCAATTTACAAATATAATGTAGGTAAGTACATCACTGTGATTAATCACGAATAATCCAAATTCAAAAGTGCGATTAATTGGACTTTAAAAACTCATCATTTGACAGCACTAGTCAAAATATTGGGGTCTTGCTTTAGGTCAATTTAAATTGCATAAGAAAGTAAATTACTGCGATTAATCACAAATAATCCCAATTCAAGTGTGATTAATCTGACTTTAAAAAATTTATAATTTGACAGCACGAGTCTAAAATATTGTGGTCTTTGTTTTTAAGTGTATTTAATGTATTAATTAAAGTGCAGTTGTGTCAAAATATTGGGGCCTTTTAAGTCAATTTACAAATATAATGTAGGTAAGTACATCACTGCGATTAATCGCGAATAATCCAAATTCAAAAGTGCGATTAATTGGACTTTAAAAACTCATCATTTTACAGCACTAGTCAAAATATTGGGGTCTTGTTTTAGGTCAATTTAAATTGCATAAGCAAGTAAATTACTGCGATTAATCACGACTAATCCCAATTCAAGTGTGATTAATCTGACTTTAAAAAATGTATAATTTGACAGCACGAGTCTAAAATATTGTGGTCTTTGTTTTTAAGTGTATTTAATGTATTAAATAAAGTGCAGTTGTGTCAAAATATTGGGGCCTTTTTAGGTCAATTTACAAATATAATGTAGGTAAGTACATCACTGTGATTAATCGTGGATAATCCAAATTCAAAAAGTGCAGTTAATTGGACTTTAAAAACTCGTCATTTGACAGCACTGGTCAAAATATTGGGGTCTTGCTTTAGGTCAATTTAAATTGTATAAGCAAGTAAATTACTGCGATTAATCACGAATAATCCCCATTAGAGTGTGATTAATCTGATTTTAAAAAAGTCATTTTACAGCACGAATCAAAAATATTGTGGTCTTTGTTTTTAAGTGTATTTAATGTATTGATTAAATTGCAGTTGTGTCAAAATATCGGGGCCTTTTTTTTTAGGTCAATTTACAAATATAATGTAGGTAAGTACATCACTGCGATTAATCGCGAATAATCCAAATTCAAAAGTGCGATTAATTGGACTTTAAAAACTCGTCGTTTGACGGCACTAGTCAAAATATTGGGGTCTTGTTTTAGGTCAATTTAAATTGCATAAGCAAGTAAATTACTGCGATTAATCACGACTAATCCCAATTCAAGTGTGATTAATCTGACTTTAAAAAATTAATAATTTGACAGCACGAGTCTAAAATATTGTGGTCTTTGTTTTTAAGTGTATTTAATGTATTGATTAAAGTGCAGTTGTGTGAAAATATTGGGGCCTTTTTAGGTCAATTTACAAATATAATGTACATCACTGCGATTAATCGCGAATAATCCAAATTCAAAAGTGCGATTAATTGGACTTTAAAAACTCGTCATTTGACAGCACTAGTCAAAATATTGGGGTCTTGCTTTAGGTCAATTTAAATTGCATGACAAAGTAAATTACTGCGATTAATCACAAATAATCCCAAATCAAGTGTGATTAATCTGATTTAAAAAAATGTATAATTTGACAGCACGAGTCAAAAATATTGTGGTGTTTGTTTTTAAGTGTATTTAATGCATTAATTACAGTGCAGTTGTGTGAAAATATTGGGGCCTTTTTAGGTCACTTTACAAATATAATGTAGGTAAGTACATCACTGCCATTAATCGTGAATAATCCAAATTCAAAAAGTGCGATTAATTGGACTTTAAAAACTCATCTTTTGACAGCACTAGTCAAAATATTGGGGTGTTGTTTTAAGTCAATTTAAATTGCATAAGCAAGTAAATTACTGCGATTAATCACGACTAATCCCGATTCAAGTGTGATTAATCTGACTTTAAAAATGTATAATTTGACAGCACGAGTCTAAAATATTGTGGTCTTTGTTTTTAAGTGTATTTAATGTATTAAATAAAGTGCAGTTGTGTCAAAATATTGGGGCCTTTTTAGGTCAATTTACAAATATAATGTAGGTAAGTACATCACTGTGATTAATCGTGAATAATCCAAATTCAAAAAGTGCGATTAATTGGACTTTAAAAACTCGTCATTTGACAGAACTAGTCAAAATATTGGGGTCTTGTTTTAGGTCAATTTAAATTGCATAAGCACGTAAATTACTGCGATTAATCACGACTAATCCCAATTGAAGTGTGATTAATCTGATTTTAAAAAGTCGTCATTTGACAGCAAGAGTCAAAATATTGTGGTCTTTGTTTTTAAGTGTATTTAATGAATTAGTTAATTTGCAGTTGTGTCAAAATATTGGGGCCTTTTTTTTAGGTCAATTTACAAATACAATGTAGGTAAGTAAATCATTGCGATTAATCGTGAATAATCCAAATTCAAAAAGTGCGATTAATTGGACTTTAAAAACTCATCATTTGACAGCACTAGTCAAAATATTAGGGTGTTGTTTTAGGTCAATTTAAATTGCACAAGCAAGTAAATTACTACAATTAATCACGAATAATCCCAATTCAAGTGTGATTAATCTGATTTTAAAAAGTCATCATTTGACAGCACGAGTGAAAAATATATTGGTCTTTGTTTTTAAGTGTATTTAATGAATTAATTAAATTGTAGTTGTGTCAAAATATTGGGGCCTTTTTTGGTCAATTTACAAATATAATGTAGCTAAGTAAATCACTGCGATTAATCGTGAATAATCCAAATTCAAAAAGTGCGATTAATTGGACTTTAAAAACTCGTCATTTGACAGCACTGGTCAAAATATTGGGGTGTTGTTTTAGGTCAATTTAAATTGCATAAGCAAGTAAATTACTGCGATTAATCACGAATAATCCCAATTAGAGTGTGATTAATCTGATTTTTAAAAAGTCATTTTACAGCACGAATCAAAAATATTGTGGTCTTTGTTTTTAAGTGTATTTAATGTATTAATTAAAGTGCAGTTGTGTCAAAATATTGGGGCCTTTTTAGGTCAATTTACAAATATAATGTAGCTAAGTACATCACTGCCATTAATCGTGAATAATCCAAATTCAAAAAGTGCAATTAATTGGACTTTAAAAACTCATCATTTTACAGCACTAGTCAAAATATTGGGGTCTTGCTTTAGGTCAATTTAAATTGCATAAGCACGTAAATTACTGCGATTAATCACGACTAATCCCAATTGAAGTGTGATTAATCTGATTTTAAAAAGTCATCATTTGACAGTCAAAATATTGTGGTCTTTGTTTTTAAGTGTATTTAATGAATGAATTAATTTGCAGTTGTGTGAAAATATCAGGGCCTTTTTTTTAGGTCAATTTACAAATACAATGTAGGTAAGTAAATCACTGCGATTAATCGTGAATAATCCAAATTCAAAAAGTGCGATTAATTGGACTTTAAAAACTCATCTTTTTACAGAACTAGTCAAAATATTGGGGTGTTGTTTTAGGTCAATTTAAATTGCATAAGCAAGTAAATTACTGCGATTAATCGCGAATAATCCAAATCCAAATTCAAAAGTGCGAAACAGTTGACGAAACATTGTGATCTTTTTTTTCTTCCAAGTTTGTTGGATTCATTGATTAAATTGCAAATGTGTCAAAATATCGGGGTCTTGTTTTAGGTCAATTTAAATGATGTAAGCCAGTTAATGACTGCGATTAATCGCGATTAATGTGTGTTTGTCACACCCTTGTGACTGTCTTGGACCCGTGTTGTTTTTTTGTCCCCGTTTGCGTGGTGTTTAAGTTCCTGTCCGCTACTCCTATTTTGTAGTTTCACATCTTGTGACATTTAAAAACATGTTTTTAATAAACCACAAATAATATATTGCTACGAGAATTGACCCTGGATGGAAGAAGCCATATTGGTTGCTAAGCAGACATCACATGGTCACATCTCTGACCCCACCCCCCCGCCCTCCTTTAGGTACAGCATCCTGTCCGGGAACGAGAGGATGGCGTTCGTCATGGAGGCGGAGTCCGGCGTGCTGCGTTTGTCTAACAAGAGACGACAAGGCATGAAGCTCTTCCATCAGCTCAACGTCTCCGTGTCAGACGGCGTCTTCACCAACACGGCGCAGGTGATGGCGGGGGGGGGGGAGTTGTCTTTATTAGCGGACATGCAGCTCGGAGTCCGAGGTTAACGCGTGTCCACGTCACGTCGGATTTACTGGCAGCAGCGGCTGCCAAGTGGAACGTTCCGTCTCGGAGCGGCGCTCTGCAGAGTCGGCTCTTTTTTTAATTGCCAACGTGGAAGGTGGACACTTGGGGAATAATAAGACGACTCGGTGACGCCTCCGGGCCCGTAAAGGTCACGCAGCATCACTGTCGCTTTTTGTATTCAAAATGTTAAATATGAATATGAGTTGGGAAGTATGAGCATCGTGTCGTATAGGTAAATGCTGTGCTATTATTCCAAAGTACTTTAAAGCAGTGGTCCCCAACCACCGGGCCGCGGACCGATTGGTACCGGGCCGCACAAGAAATTAAAAAAAAAAAAAAAAAAAAAAAAAAATTTTTTTTTTTTTAATTAAATCAACATAAAAAACACAATATATACATTATATATTAATATAGATCAATACAGTTTGCAGGGATACAGTCCGTAAGCACACATGATTGTATTTCTTTATGTAAAAAAAAAAAAAAAAAAAAAAAAATTATAAATACACCCCCCACCCCCCCACCCACCGGTCCGTGGGACACATTTTCAAGCGTTGACCGGTCCGCAGCTACAAAAAGGTTGGGGACCACTGCTTTAAAGGTTTGTTTACTCACAATGTAAACAAGATGGCAGCAAGTATGTGGCATTCAGACACCGCCTGGTATTGAACAGGAATTTGATGTTGGACTCAAGACAGTTTGGACACCCTTAAAAAATAAAAAAAAATAAAAAAAATTAGGAGATAAAAAGTCTTAATATTCAGATTTCAAGAATATCTTAATTATGAGATAAGAACATTGAGATTGTGGGATAAAAATTACAATTATGAAATCGAAATTTTAAATTATGAGACAGAAAATGTAAATCATGAGATAAAGTCATAATTATGAGATAAAAAGTCATAATTATTAGATAAAAATATCGAATTTTTGAGATAAAAAAAATCATAATATGAGAATGAACAATTAATAATAAGGGATAAAAAGTGAGCATTGAAAAAAAAAAATCAAAATTTTGAAATTTAAATAAGATAAGAAATGTATATTATGAGATAAAAGGTCATAATTATGAGATAAAAAGTCATAATTATTAGATAAAAATATCGAATTTTTGAGATTAAAAAAAATCATAATTATGAGAATGAAAAATTTAAAATAGGGGATAAAAAGTGAGTATTCAAAAAAAGATCAAATTCAAAATTTTGACATTTAAATAAGATAAAAAATGTATATTATGAAATAAAAGGTCATAATTATGAGATAAAAAGGTCATAATTATGAGATAAAAAGTTGACTCGATGAGACGAGAAAGTCAACATGATAAAATGTAAAGTCATGATTATAAGATAGACTGTCATCATTTTAAAACAAAAAGTCAAAATTATGCGATAAGAATAATTATGAGATTAAAAACGACGAAATTAAGAGATATAATCTCAATTTAGAGTTTTCCAAAAAATCTAAATATAAGAAATCCACATTTTAAATGAGATAACAAAAACATAGAAATCATGAGATAAAGTCATAATTATGAGGTAAAAAGTTGACTCGATGAGATGAGAAAGTCAACATGATAAAATATAAAGTCATGATTATAAGATAGACTGTCATCATTATAAAACAAAAAAATCTAAATTATGCAATAAGAAGTCTTAATTATGAGACAGTCATAATTATGAGATTAAAAACGACGAAGTCTTAATTTAGAGTTTCCAAAAAATCTAAATATAAGAAATCCACATTTTAAATGAGATAACAAAAAAATTGAAATCATGAGATAGTCATAATTATGAGATAAAAAGTCATAATTATTAGATAAAAATACAGAATTTTTGAGATTAAAAAAAATCGTAATTATGAGAATGAAAAATAAAAAAATAGAAAATAGGGGATAAAAAGTGAATATTCAAAAAAAAAAAAATCAAAATTTTGAAATTTAAATAAGATAAAAAATATATATTATGAGATAAAAAGTCATAATTATTAGATAAAAATATCGAATTTTTGAGATTTAAAAAAAATCACAATTATGAGAATGAAAAATAAAAAAATAAAAAATAGGGGATAAAAAGTGAGTATTCAAAAAAAAAAATCAAAATTTTGAAATTTAAATAAGATACAAAATTTATATTATGAGATAAAAGGTCATAATTATGAGAAAAAAAGTCATAATTATTAGATAAAAATATCGAATTTTTGAGATACAAAAAAATCACAATTATGAGAATAAAAAAAAAAAAAAAGGGGATAAAAAGTGAGTATTCAAAAAAAAAAAATCAAAATTTTGAAATTTAAATAAGATAAAAAATTAATATTATGAGATAAAAGGTCATAATTATGAGATGAAAAGTTGACTCGATGAGAGTCAACATGATAAAATGTAAAGTCATGATTATAAGATAGACTGTCATCATTATGAAACAAAAAGTCAAAATTATGCGATAAAAAGTCATAATTATGAGATTAAAAACAACGAAATTAAGAGATATAGTCTTAATTTAGAGTTTTCCAAAAAATCTAAATAATGAAATCCAAATTTTAAATGAGATTAAAAAAAATGAAATCATGAGATAGTCATAATTATGAGGTAAAAAGTCATAATTACTAGATAATAATATCGAATTTTTGAGATTAAAAAAAATCATAATTATGAGAATGAAAAATTTAAAATAGGGGATAAACATTTAGAAATTTAAATAAGATTAAAAAATATATATTATGAGATAAGAGGTCATAATTATGAGATAAAAAGTTGACTTGATGAGATGAGAAAGTCAACATGATAAAATGTAAAGTCATGATTATAAGATAGACTGTCATCATTTTAAAACAAAAAGTCAAAATTATGCGATAAGAATAATTATGAGATTAAAAACGACAAATTTAAGAGATATAGTCTTAATTTAGAGTTTTCAAAAAAATCTAAATATAAGAAATCCAAATTTTAAATGAGATAACAAAAAATTGAAATCATGAGATAGTCATAATTATGAGATAAAAAGTCATAATTATTAGATAAAAATACCCAATTTTTGAGATTAAAGAAAAATCATAATTATGAGAATGAACAATTAAAAATAGGGGATAAAAAGTGAGTATTCAAAAAAAAAAAAAATCAAAATTTTGAAATTTAAATAAGATACAAAATGTATATTATGAGATAAAAGGTCATAATTATGAGATAAAAAGTTGACTTGATGAGATGAGAAAGTCAACATGATAAAATATAAAGTCATGATTATAAGATAGACTGTCATCATTTTAAAACAAAAAGTCAAAATTATGCGATAAGAATAATTATGAGATTAAAAACGACAAAATTAAGAGATATAGTCTCAATTTAGAGTTTTCAAAAAAATCTCAATATAAGAAATCAAAATTTTAAATGAGATAACAAAAAAATTGAAATCAAGAGATCGTCATAATTATGAGATAAAAAGTCATAACTATTAGATAAAAATATCAAATTTTTTAGATAAAAAAAAAATCATAACTATGAAAATGAAAAATTAAAAATAGGGGATAAAAAGTGAGTATTCAAAAAAAATAAAAAAATAAATTGAAATTTGAATAAGATAAAAAATGTTCATTATGAGATAAAAGGTCATAATTATGAGATAAAAAGTTGACTCGATGAGATGAGAAAGTCAACATGATAAAATATAAAGTCATGATTATAAGATAGACTGTCATCATTATAAAACAAAAAGTCAAAATTATGCGATAAGAATAATTATGAGATTAAAAACGACGAAATTAAGAGATATAGTCTTAATTTAGAGTTTTCAAAAAAATCTTAATATAAGAAATCCAAATTTTAAATGAGATAACAAAAAAATTGAAATCATGATATGGTCATAATTATGAGATAAAAAGTCATAATTATTCGATAAAAATATTGAATTTTTGAGATTAAAAAAAAATCATAATTATGAGAATGAACAAAATTAATAATCGGGGATAAAAAGTGAGTATTCAAAAAAAGATCAAATTCAAAATGTTGACATTTAAATAAGATACAAAATGTATATTATGAGATAAAAGGTAAAGAAGTTGACTCGATGAGATGAGAAAGTCAACATGATAAAGTATAAAGTCATGATTATAAGATAGACTGTCATCATTAGAAAACAAAAAGTCAAAATTATGTGATAAGAAGTCATAATTATGAGATTAAAAATGACGAAATTAAGAGATATAGTCTTAATTTGGTTTTCGAAAAAATGTAAATAATGAAATCCAAATTTTAAATGAGATAAAAAAAAATTAAATCATAAGATAGTCATAGTTATGAGATAAAAAGTCATAGTTATTAGATAAAAATGTCAAATTTTTGAGTTAAAAAAATCATAATTATGATATGAAAAATTTTAAATAGGGGATAAACATTTTGAAATTTAAATAAGATTAAAAAATATATATTATGAGATAAGAGGTCATAATTATTAGATAAAAAATTGAAATTATGAGACAAAAAAAAATCATAATTATGAGATTGAAAAATCTAAATTAGGAGATACAAATCAAAAGTATGTGATAATTAGCCTTAATTAATAATTGTGAGACTGACAGTCATAATTGTCAGGTTCAAACACCGATGACATCTATTAGACAAGACAAGAAGCAAGGAATCAGACAAGAGACAGGATTCAATTTAGCTCATGAGGAGAAACGTCTGGGGCTGCACACTCAGCTACAGCCTCCCACCACGCTCTGAAGGCAGTCCCAATGCGCTCCTCCTTTATTTGGGCATTTTCTGATTACATTACATTACATTACGCAGCTGCTCCTAAGGGGAGGAGGTTCATAAACAGTTCCAAGAAAAGGTGCTTGGAGCGGTGTCAGGTTTCCCCCCTCTCTGCTTTATAAACCTCGGGTCAGGACAAGGTCTTCCTGTGGCTGTCCAATAGATCGAAGAAACAGACACCTCCATGTCGCATCCCATCGGTAGGCCTTTTGCTTGATAAGAACAAAGACAGCTTTTGTCTTCTGAACTCATGGGAAAACAAATTGTGTGATAACTTATATACAATTATTCTGACAATAATCATGAGATATATATAAAAAAAATCTATACAAAATATTTATTTTGAGATTTAAAAAAACCGAAATTATAACATTAAAATTTAAAAAAAATTGATAACTGAGATAAATTGAGACTTTAACATATAAATCTAAATATGAGGTACATGTTTTAAATATGAGGTAGAAAATGAATATAATGAGATAAAGTCAAAAATTATGAGATTAAAAATCTAAATTATTAGATTATAAATTTCAATTATAAAATAAAGTCAAAACTATGAAAACAATCAAAATTATGAGATAATTATAACTATGAAATAAAACAAAGCTATAAAATCAAAATTATGAGTAAAGAAAATATTAAAAAAAGAAAGTTTATTGAGAGATTTGAGCAAAAAAAGGAAAATAAATAAATAAATAAAAAGTATCCAAAATGTTTGCATGTCCTTTGAAGAATGATAATATTCTGTTTGGCTTTGGAGTGTGTGGAATAAGTGGCAGTACACCTGGAAGTGTATCGTCGTACACACCTGGAAGTATTGAGCAATTAGACACCACCTGGTATTGAAGATGAATTTGAAAGCACTCCTTGTTTTGTTCAACTCATGACGTCTCGCGGGCCATAGTTTGGACACCCTTGGTCTGAGAGGAGCATCAACATTTGCATTTCAAAATATGGAAAATCTCCAGGGAAAATTGGAAAAAATATGGCGTTTCTTTACATCACAATAACTCACCATCTCGGGTATTTCCATAATAGGGTTTCCTTGTGTTGAACCCTGAAATATTGTGGTGTCCAAGTTCCGGCCCGGGGCCGTTTGCGGCCCACAGACCGGGTTTTGTTGGCCGGCAGAATATTGACGGGGGGAAAAAACTGTGAAAATGCAGGAAAAAAAGATTTAAAAAAAACATAGAATGTAATGAAAAAAAGCTGAAATTTTTTAAATAATACTTGGAACTGAAATACTTGAATGTCCAGGGTGAGTGGAGTGTGTTGAAAGTGGAACGGTTCAAATCGGATGAGAAATGTGGGATATGGAGAGGTTTGTATATTGCCCATTCATTGTCAATAGGGGGAAATTCCTGGAAATTCCAGGAAAACTGACAATTTTGCAAAAGGGAAAGCATGTTTTACGTTCGATATACGGGAAGAGTAGTGTGTGTGTGGATGGTTAAAAGGTCCGAATCGGGTTAAAAAAAATTGCGCAACATTTTGGGAATTTTCTGGACATGTTGGATTTTCTGGAAAACTTAATTCTTTGAAAATATTGATACAATTGTCCTAGATGATATGAATGGGTTAATGTGTTGGAATTTTTGGAATCGGTTGAAAAATGTTGACGTAGTAACAGTTTGAATTGAGAATTGGTATTTTGGAATTCCTGGAAATTGAGTGAAAACCGGGAATTTGTACGAAAACAATAAGAACAGCTTTTGTTGTCCCGACAAAGAAGAATGTTTTGATGGTGGAATAGTTGCAATTGGTTGAAAAATGTGGACCGTAAAATACTTTCTAGCAAGAGGTGAGAATAGGGCTTTGGAAAACCGGGAATTCCTGGAATATCTTTAAGTTTTTAAATATTCTATAAGTTAGAAAATGGTAGTTTTATTGTCCAGGGTGAGTGGAGTGTGTGGACGTTGGAACGGCTCGAATCGGGTAAGAAATGTGGGATATGGAGAGGTTTGTGTATTTCCCATTCATTGTCAATGGTGGGAAATTTTTGGAAATTCCAGGAAAACTGGGAATTTTGCAAAAGGGAAAACATGTTTTACGTTCGATATATGGGAAGAGTAGTGTGTGTGGATGGTTGAAAGATCCGAATCGGGTAAAAAAAATTGCGCAACATTTTGCAAATTGTTTAACGTCCGTTCCCTTGAATGGGAATTTCCTGGAAATGTTGGATTTTCTGGAAAACTTAATTTTTGAAAATACTGATACAATTGTCCTAGATGATATGAATGGGTTGGTGTTGGAATTTTTGGAAACGGTTGAAAAATGTTGACGTAGTAACAGTTTGAATTGAGAATTGGTATTTTGGAATTCCTGGAAATTGAGTGAAAACCGGGAATTTGTACGAAAACAATAAGAACAGCTTTTGTTGTCCCGTCAAAGAAGAATGTTTTGATGGTGGAATAGTTGGAATTGGTTGAAAAATGTGGACTGTAAAAGACTTTCTAGCAAGAGGTGAAAATAGGGCTTTGGAAAACCGGGAATTCCTGGAAAATCTTTAAGTTTTTAAATATTCTATAAGTTAGAAAATGGTAGTTTGATTGTCCAGGGTGAGTGGAGTGCGTGGACGTTGGAACGGCTCGAATCGGGTAAGAAATGTGGGATATGGAGAGGTTTGTGTATTTCCATTTCATTGTCAATGGTGGGAAATTTTTGGAAATTCCGGGAAAACTGGGAATTTCGCAAAAGGGAAAACATGTTTTACGTTCGATATACGGGAAGAGTAGTGTGTGTGGATGGTTGAAAGGTCCGAATCGGGTAAAAAAAAATTGCGCAAGATTTTGGGAATTGTTGGGAATTTTCTGGAAATGTTGGATTTTCTGGAAAACTTAATTTTTTTAAAAATATTGATACAATTGTCCTAGATGATATGAATGGGTTGGTGTTGGAATTTTTGGAATCGGTTGAAAAATGTTGACGTAGTAACAGTTTGAATTGAGAATTGGTATTTTGGAATTCCTGGAAATTGAGTGAAAACCGGGAATTTGTACGAAAACAATAAGAACAGCTATAAGTTAGAAAATGGTAGTTTTATTGTCCAGGGTGAGTGGAGTGTGTGGACGTTGGAACGGCTCGAATCGGGTAACAAATGTGGGATATGGAGAGGTTTGTGTATTTCCCATTCATTGTCAATGGTGGGAAATTTTTGGAAATTCCGGGAAAACTGGGAATTTTGCAAAAGGGAAAACATGTTTTACGTTCGATATATGGGAAGAGTAGTGTGTGTGGATGGTCGAAAGGTCCAAATCGGGTAAAAAAAAAAATTGCGCCACATTTTGCGAATTGTTTAACGTCCGTTCACTTAAATGGGAATTTCCTGGAAATGTTGGATTTTCTGGAAAACTTAATTCTTGAAAATATTGATACAATTGTCCTAGATGATATGAATGGGTTAGAGTTGGAATTTTTGGAATCGGTTGAAAAATGTTGACGTAGTAACAGTTTGAATTGAGAATTGGTATTTTGGAATTCCTGGAAATTTACTGAAAACCGGGAATTTGTACGAAAAACAATAAGAACAGCTTTTGTTGTCCCTTCAAAGAAGAATGTTTTGATGGTGGAATAGTTGGAATTGGTTGAAAAATGTGGACTGTAAAAGACTTTCCAGCAAGAGGTGAAAATAGGGCTTTGGAAAACCGGGAATTCCTGGAAAATCTTTAAGTTTTTAAATATTCTACAAGTTACAAAATGGTAGTTTGATTGTCCAGGGTGAGTGGAGTGTGTGGACGTTGGAATGGCTCGAATCGGGTAAGAAATGTGGGATATGGAGCGGTTTGTGTATTTCCCATTCATTGACAATGGTGGGAAATTATTGGAAATTCCAGGAAAACTGAGAATTTTGCAAAAGGGAAAACATGTTTTACGTTCGATATATGAGAAGAGTAGTGTGTGTGGATGGTTGAAAGGTCCGAATCGGGTAAAGAAAATCGCACAACATTTTGAGAATTGTTTAACGTCCGTTCACTTAAATGGGAATTTCCTGGAAATGTTGGATTTTCTGGAAAACTTAATTCTTTGAAAATATTGATACAATTGTCCTAGATGATATGAATGGGTTGGTGTTGGAATTTTTGGAATCGGTTGAAAAATGTTGACGTAGTAACAGTTTGAATTGAGAATTGGTATTTTGGAATTCCTGGAAATTTAGTGAAAACCGGGAATTTGTACGAAAACAATAAGAACAGCTATAAGTTAGAAAATGGTAGTTTGATTGTCCAGGGTGAGTGGAGTGTGTGGACGTTGGAACGGCTCGAATCGGGTAAGAAATGTGGGATATGGAGAGGTTTGTGTATTTCCCTTTCATTGTCAATGGTGGGAAATTTTTGGAAATTTCGGGAAAACTGGGAATTTTGCAAAAGGGAAAACATGTTTTACGTTCGATATATGACAGGAGTAGTGTGTGTGGATGGTTGAAAGGTCCAAATCGGGTAAAAAAAATTGCGCAACATTTTGCAAATTGTGTAACGTCCGTTCCCTTAAATGGGAATTTCCTGGAAATATTGGATTTTCTGGAAAACTTAATTCTTGAAAATATTGATACAATTGTCCTAGATGATATGAATGGGTTGGTGTTGGAATTTTTGGAATCGGTTGAAAAATGTTGACGTGTTAACAGTTTGAATTGAGAATTGGTATTTTGGAATTCCTGGAAATTGAGTGAAAACCGGGAATTTGTACAAAAACAATAAGAACAGCTTTTGTTGTCCCTTCAAAGAAGAATGTTTTGATGGTGGAATAGTTGGAATTGGTTGAAAAATGTGGACTGTAAAAGACTTTCTAGCAAGAGGTGAAAATAGGGCTTTGGAAAACCGGGAATTCCTGGAAAATCTTTAAGTTTTTAAATATTCTATAAGTTAGAAAATGGTAGTTTGATTGTCCAGGGTGAGTGGAGTGTGTGGACGTTGGAACGGCTCGAATCGGGTAAGAAATGTGGGATATGGAGCGGTTTGTGTATTTCCCATTCATTGACAATGGTGGGAAATTATTGGAAATTCCAGGAAAACTGGGAATTTTGCAAAAGGGAAAACATGTTTTACGTTCGATATATGAGAAGAGTAGTGTGTGTGGATGGTTGAAAGGTCCGAATCGGGTAAAAAAAATCGCACAACATTTTGAGAATTGTTTAACGTCCGTTCACTTAAATGGGAATTTCCTGGAAATGTTGGATTTTCTGGAAAACTTAATTCTTTGAAAATATTGATACAATTGTCCTAGATGATATGAATGGGTTGGTGTTGGAATTTTTGGAATCGGTTGAAAAATGTTGACGTAGTAACAGTTTGAATTGAGAATTGGTATTTTGGAATTCCTGGAAATTTAGTGAAAACCGGGAATTTGTACAAAAACAATAAGAACAGCTATAAGTTAGAAAATGGTAGTTTGATTGTCCAGGGTGAGTGGAGTGTGTGGACGTTGGAACGGCTCGAATCGGGTAAGAAATGTGGGATATGGAGAGGTTTGTGTATTTCCCATTCATTGTCAATGGTGGGAAATTTTTGGAAATTCCGGGAAAACTGGGAATTTTGCAAAAGGTAAAACATGTTTTACGTTCGATATATGGGAAGAGTAGAGTGTGAGGATGGTTGAAAGGTCCGAATCGGGTAAAGAAAATTGCGCAACATTTTGCAAATTGTTTAACGTCTGTTCCTTTAAATGGGAATTTCCTGGAAATATTGGATTTTCTGGAAAACTTAATTCTTGAAAATATTGATACAATTGTCCTAGATGATATGAACGGGTTGGTGTTGGAATTTTTGGAATCGGTTGAAAAATGTTGACGTAGGAACAGTTTGAATTGAGAATTGGTATTTTGGAATTCCTGGAAATTGAGTGAAAACCGGGAATTTGTACGAAAACAATAAGAACAGCTTTTGTTGTCCCGTCAAAGAAGAATGTTTTGATGGTGGAATAGTTGGAATTGGTTGAAAAATGTGGACTGTAAAAGACTTTCCAGCAAGAGGTGAAAATAGGGCTTTGGAAAACCGGGAATTCCTGGAATATCTTTAAGTTTTTAAATATTCTATAAGTTAGAAAATGGTATTTTGATTGTCCAGGGTGAGTGGAGTGTGTGGACGTTGGAACGGCTCGAATCGGGTAAGAAATGTGGAATATGGAGAGGTTTGTGTATTTCCCTTTCATTGTCAATGGTGGGAAATTTTTGGAAATTCCGGGAAAACTGGGAATTTTGCAAAAGGGAAAACATGTTTTACGTTCGATATACGGGAAGAGTAGTGTGTGTGGATGGTTGAAAGGTCCGAATCGGGTAAAAAAAAATTGCGCAACATTTTGGGAATTGTTGGGAATTTTCTGGAAATGTTGGATTTTCTGGAAAACTTAATTTTTTTAAAAATATTGATACAATTGTCCTAGATGATATGAATGGGTTGGTGTTGGAATTTTTGGAATCGGTTTGAAAAATGTTGACGTATTAACAGTTTGAATTGAGAATTGGTATTTTGGAATTCCTGGAAATTTAGTGAAAACCGGGAATTTGTACGAAAAACAATAAGAACAGCTTTTGTTGTCCCGTCAAAGAAGAATGTTTTGATGGTGGAATAGTTGGAATTGGTTGAAAAATGTGGACTGTAAAAGACTTTCTAGCAAGAGGTGAGAATAGGGCTTTGGAAAACCCGGAATTCCTGGAAAATCTTTAAGTTTTTAAATATTCTATAAGTTAGAAAATGGTAGTTTGATTGTCCAGGGTGAGTGGAGTGTGTGGACGTTGGAACGGCTCGAATCGGGTAAGAAATGTGGGATATGGAGAGGTTTGTGTATTTCCCATTCATTGTCAACGGTGGGAAATTCCTGGAAATTCCGGGAAAACTGGGAATTTTGCAAAAGGGAAAACATGTTCGATATATGGGAAGAGTAGTGTGTGTGGATGGTTGAAAGGTCACAAGGTAAAAAACAGTGCAACATTTTGAGAATTTTGGGCATTGTTTAACGTCCGATCATTTGAATGGGAATTTCCTGGAAATTTGGGATTTTCTGGAAAACTGAATCTTTGAAAATATTGACACTAGCACAATTGTCCTAGATAACATGTATGGGTTGGTTTTGGACGGAGGCTCGTCGGGAGACTCCAGTAGCCAAAACAAACAAAACCAGACCGGGAAGACGCCAGGAAAAGAAAGACAAAACCTGGATTTCCTGGAAAAAAATTAAAAAGAAAGGAGATGTACTGTAGGAGGGAGAAAAAGGGGAGGGGCATATATAGTATCTGCTAAATCTACAACAACAAAAAAAAGACCGACACCAAAACGCCGATAATGGGTGGATGTGTCATTTCCAGGTAGTGGTCCGTGTCCTGGGAGCCAACCTCTACAGTCCGGTCTTCAGCCAGAGGTTCTACTTGGCAGAGGTCCGGGAGAACGCGCCGCCGAGGTCAAAGGTCATCCAGGTGCGAGCCACGGACGAGGACTCGGGGCTGTTCGGCCAGATCACGTACTCCTTCGTCAACGACTTTGGGAAAAGTCGCTTCGTGGTCGATGCCGACGGTGTCATTTCTACCGCCCTGAAACTGGACCGGGAGGACCCTGAGAACAAGGACATCGTGCTGACCGTCATGGCGCTGGACGGTGGAGGTATTCCAAACTTGTGTTCCATGGCCATTTAGTGCATCTTGGCTGGAGTTAACTCATCATTAATCGTGATTAATCGTGACTAATCGCAGTATCAACAGGGACTTGTTAGGAGTGAAATTACTGCCAAAATTTTAGTGCATCTTGGCTGGAGTTAACTCCCAATTAATCGTGATTAATCGTGATTAATCGCAGTATCAACAGGGACTTGTTAGGAGTGAAATTACTGCCAAAATTTTAGTGCATCTTGGCTGGAGTTAACTCATAATTAATCGTGATTAATCGTGATTAATCGCAGTATCAGCAGGGACTTGTTAGGAGTGAAATTACTGCCAAAATTTAAGTGCATCTTGGCTGGAGTTAACTCATAATTAATCGTGATTAATCGTGATTAATCGCAGTATCAGCAGGGACTTGTTAGGAGTGAAATTACTGCCAAAATTTAAGTGCATCTTGGCTGGAGTTAACTCATAATTAATCGTGATTAATCGTGATTAATCGCAGTATCAGCAGGGACTTGTTAGGAGTGAAATTACTGCCAAAATTTTAGTGCATCTTGGCTGGAGTTAACTCATAATTAATCATGATTAATCGTGATTCATCGCAGTATCAACAGGGACTTGTTAGGAGTGAAATTACTGCCAAAATTTTAGTGCATCTTGGCTGAAGTTAACTCATAATTAATCGTGATTAATCGTGATTAATCGCAGTATCAACAGGGACTTGTTAGGAGTGAAATTACTGCCAAAATTTTAGTGCATCTTGGCTGGAGTTAACTCATAATTAATCGTGATTAATCGTGATTAATCGCAGTATCAACAGGGACTTGTTAGGAGTGAAATTACTGCCAAAATTTTAGTGCATCTTGGCTGGAGTTAACTCATAATTAATCATGATTAATCGTGATTAATCGCAGTATCAACAGGGACTTGTTAGAAGTGAAATTACTGCCAAAATTTTAGTGCATCTTGGCTGGAGTTAACTCATAATTAATCGTGATTAATCGTGATTAATCGCAGTATCAACAGGGACTTGTTAGGAGTGAAATTACTGCCAAAATTTTAGTGCATCTTGGCTGGAGTTAACTCACAATTAATCGTGATTAATCGTGATTAATCACAGTATCAACAGGGACTTGTTAGGAGTGAAATTACTGCCAAAATTTTAGTGCATCTTGGCTGGAGTTAACTCATAATTAATCGTGATTAATCGTGATTAATCGGAGTATCAGCAGGGACTTGTTAGGAGTGAAATTACTGCCAAAACTCCAAACTCAAAAAAAATGTTTGACAAACTCAAAAAATGTGTTTTCACAAACTCTATTTTTATTTCACAAACTCAAAAAAAAATAATTCACAAACTCAAACAAAAATGTTTCACTAACTGGAAAAAATGTTTCACAGACTCAATTTTTTTTTTCACAAACTCACAAAAATGTGTCAAAAACCAAAAAAAATGTTTCTCAAACTCAAAAAAGTTTAAAACTCAAAAAAATATTTCACAAACTCATGAAAAAAGGTTTCACAAACTAAAAAATGTTTCAAACTCCAAAATTTTTCACAAACTCGAAAAACTGTTTCAAACTCAAAATTTTTTCACAAACTCGAAAAACTGTTTCACAAACTCTAAACTATTTTTAAAACTCAAATTGTTTTTTTCACAAACGCAAAACTATTTTTAAAACTCAAAATATGTTTCACAAACTCAAAAATGTTTCACAAACACAAAAATGTTGCACAAACTAAAAAATTTTTCACAAACTCAAAAATGTTTCATAAAGTCAAATTTTTTTTTAAAACTCCCAAAAAAATTTAAAACTCAAAAAATCTTTCACAAACTCATAAAGAAATGTTTCACAAACTCAAAAATGTTTCACAAACTCGAAAAAATGTTTCACAAACTAAAAAAAAAAGGTTTCACAAACTCAAAAATGTTTCAAACTCAAAAATGTTTCACAAACTCGAAAATCTGTTTCAAACTCAAAAATTTTTCACAAACTCGAAAAACTGTTTCACAAACTCGAAACTATTTTTAAAACTCAATTTTTTTTTTCACAAACGCAAAACTATTTTTAAAACTCAAAATATGTTTCACAAACTCAAAAATGTTTCACAAACACAAAAATGTTGCACAAACTAAAAACATTTTTTCACAAACTCAAAAATGTTTCACAAACTCAAACATTTTTTTAAAACTCCCCAAAAAATTTAAAACTCAAAAAATCTTTCACAAATTCATAAAGAAATGTTTCACAAACTCAAAAAATGTTTCACAAACTCAAAACATGTTTCACAAACTCGAAAAAATGTTTCACAGACTCAATTTTTTTTTTCACAAACTCACAAAAATGTGTCAAAAACTAAAAGAAATGTTTCACAAACTCAAAAAAGTTTAAAACTCAAAAAAATATTTCACAAACTCATGAAAAAAGGTTTCACAAACTCAAAAATGTTTCAAACTCAAAATTTTTTCACAAACTCGAAAAACTGTTTCAAACTCAAAATTTTTTCACAAACTCGAAAAACTGTTTCACAAACTCGAAACTATTTTTAAAACTCAAATTTTTTTTTCACAAACGCAAAACTATTTTTAAAACTCAAAATATGTTTCACAAACTCAAAAATGTTTCAAACTCAAAAATGTTTCACAAACACAAAAATGTTGCACAAACTAAAAAATGTTTTTCACAAACTAAAAAAAATGTTTCACAAACTCAAAAAAATGTTTAAAACTCCCCCAAAAATTTTAAACTCAAAAAATCTTTCACAAACTCATAAAAAAAGGTTTCACAAACTCCAAAATGTTTCAAACTCCAAAATTTTTCACAAACTCGAAAAACTGTTTCAAACTCCAAAATTTTTCACAAACTCGAAAAACTGTTTCACAAACTCAAAACTATTTTTAAAACTCAATTTTTTTTTCACAAACGCAAAACTATTTTTAAAACTCAAAATGTTGCACAAACTAAAAATTTTTTTTCAGAAACTCAAAAATGTTTCACAAACTCAATTTTTTTTTTAAAACTCCCAAAAAAATTTAAAACTCAAAAAATCTTTCACAAACTCATAAAGAAATGTTTCACAAACTCAAATATGTTTCACAAACTCGAAAAAATGTTTCACAGACTCAAATTTTTTTTTCACAAACTCACAAAAATGTGTCAAAAACTAAAAAAATGTTTCACAAACTCAAAAAAGTTTAAAACTCAAAAAAATATTTCACAAACTCATAAAAAAAGGTTTCACAAACTCAAAAATGTTTCAAACTCCAAAATTTTTCACAAACTCGAAGTGTATCGTACACACACCTGGAAGTGTGTCGTACACACCTAGATCTGAAAGTGTGTCGGACACACCTGGACCTGAAAGTGTGTCGTACACACAGCTGGAATTGTGTCGCACACACTTGGAAGTGTGTCGTACACACACCTGGAAGTGTGTCGTACATACACCTGGAAGTGTGTCATACACACCTGGAAGTGTATCGTACACACACCTGGAAGTGTGCCCTACACACAGCTGGAAGTGTGTCGTACACACAGCTGGAAGTGTGTCGTACACACACCTGGAAGTGTGTCGTACACACCTGGACCTGAAAGTGTGTCGTACACACAGCTGGAAGTGTGTCGCACACACTTGGAAGTGTGTCATACACACACCTGGAAGTGTGACATACATACACTTGGAAGTGTGTCATACACACTTGGAAGTGTATCGTACACACACAGCTGGAAGTGTGTCGCACACACTTGGAAGTGTGTCGTACACACACCTGGAAGTGTGTCGTACATACACCTGGAAGTGTGTCATACACACCTGGAAGTGTATCGTACACACACCTGGAAGTGTGCCCTACACACAGCTGGAAGTGTGTCGTACACACAGCTGGAAGTGTGTCGTACACACACCTGGAAGTGTGTCGTACACACCTGGACCTGAAAGTGTGTCGTACACACACCTGGAAGTGTGTCGTACATACACCTGGAAGTGTGTCATACACACCTGGAAGTGTATCGTACACACACCTGGAAGTGTGTCGTACACACCTGGAAGTGTGTCGTACACACACCTGGAAGTGTGTCGTACACACACCTGGAAGTGTATCGTACACACACCTGGAAGTGTGCCCTACACACAGCTGGAAGTGTGTCGTACACACACCTGGAAGTGTGCCGTACACACCTGGACCTGAAAGTGTATCGTACACACCTGGAAGTGTGTCCTACACACAGCTGGAAGTGTGTCGTACACACAGCTGGAAGTGTGTCGTACACACTTCTGGAAGTGTGCCGTACACACCTGGACCTGAAAGTGTATCGTACACACCTGGAAGTGTATCATACACACCTGGAAGTGTATCATACACACCTGGAAGTGTATCGTCGTACACACTTGGAAGTGTATCGTCGTACACACCTGGAAGTGTATCATACACACCTGGAAGTGTGTCGTACACACTTCTGGAAGTGTGTCGTAAACACCTGGACCTGAAAGTGTATCGTACACACCTGGAAGTGTATCATACACACCTGGAAGTGTATCGTCGTACACACTTGGAAGTGTATCGTCGTACACACCTGGAAGTGTTTAGTCGTACACACACCTGGAAGTGTTTAGTCGTACACACCTGGAAGTGTATCGTGCACTCCTGGAAGTGTTTCGCACACACTTCTGGAAGTGTGTCGTACACACCTGGAAGTGTGTCGTACACACCTGGAAGTGTTTAGTCGTACACACCTGGAAGTGTATCGTGCACTCCTGGAAGTGTTTCGTACACTTCTGGAAGTGTGTCGTACACACTTGGAAGTGTGTCGTACACACCTGGAAGTGTTTAGTCGTACACACCTGGAAGTGTATCGTGCACTCCTGGAAGTGTGTCGTACACACCTGGAAGTGTGTCGTACACTCCCGGAAGTGTGTCGTACACACTTGGAAGTGTGTCGTACACACTTGGAAGTGTATCGTACACACCCGGACGTGTATCGTACACACCCGGAAGTGTATCGTACACTACCCGGACGTGTATCGTACACGACCAGGACGTGTATCGTACACACCCGGAAGTGTGTATCGTACACACCCGGAAGTGTGTATCGTACACACCCGGAAGTGTGTATCGTACACACCCGGAAGTGTGTATCGTACACACCCGGAAGTGTGTATCGTACACACCCGGAAGTGTGTATCGTACACACCCGGAAGTGTGTATCGTACACACCCGGAAGTGTATCGTACACACCCGGCAGTGTATTGTACACTACCCGGAAGTGTATCGTACACACCCGGAAGTGTATCGTACACACCCGGAAGTGTGTATCGTACACACCCGGAAGTGTGTTTCGTACACACCCGGAAGTGTGTTTCGTACACACCCGGAAGTGTGTTTCGTACACACCCGGAAGTGTGTTTCATACACACCCGGAAGTGTATCGTACACACCTGGAAGTGTATCGTACACGCCCGGAAGTGTATCGTACACACCTGGAAGTGTATCGTACACGCCCGGAAGTGTATCGTACACACCCGGAAGTGTGTATCGTACACACCCGGAAGTGTATCGTACACACCTGGAAGTGTATCGTACACTACCCGGACGTGTATCGTACACGACCAGGACGTGTATCGTACACACCCGGAAGTGCTGCACCAGTCCGAAATGACCTCTCTGCCGGTCCTTTCCAGGACGTGCTTCCTTCTGCACGGTGCGAGTGGTCCTGGCCGACGAGAACGACAACGCGCCTCGGTTCAGGGCTGTGGAGTACCGCATGAGCGTCAAAGCCAACGCCGGCAAAGGTTCCCTGGTCACACAAATCCAGGCCAGCGACCCGGACGGCGGCGCCAACGGGAGGATCGTCTACTCCCTCTACAGCGAGGCGCGCTTGTCCCTGGTGGACGTTCTGGAGGCGAGTGGGCTGGGGGTTATCCGCGAGCCAGACTTGACGGTCCTGAACATGTGGTCCTGAACTTGTGGTCCTGAACGTGTGGTCCTCATTGTGCGTCCAGGTGGAGTCCGACAGCGGCTGGATGATGACCAAGAGTACCATGGACCACCTGCAGGGGACGGTGTTGTCCTTCTTCGTCAAAGCCACAGACTGCGGCTCGCCGGCCAAACACTCGCTGGTGTCCGCCTTCATCCACGTGGTTCCGCCGGACGCCTACATCCCGTCTTTCAGCCAGCCGCAGTACTCCTTCACCATCCCCGAGGACACGGCGGTGGGGACGGCTCTGGGCTCAGTCTACATGGGCCTCGGGCAGACCGGATCCTTCGCCGCCGTCGGGGGGGAGACGCCGGACAGCAACCACGGGGGCACCTTCCTGGTGGAGGGCGACACCGGCCTGATCCGCCTGGTCAAGCCGCTGGACTACGAACGGATCGGCATTTACCGCTTCAAAGTGGCAGCCGCCACCAGGAGAGACCTCATCGAGTCCATCGCCTGTGTGGACCTGGAGGTCAAGGTTGGTCAAAACCTCCTTTTTCCTTCTCGAACGCCACAGACTAAAGAGGTCCTAGTCTCTGGATCAGATCTTTATCAAATAACTTTATTTGATTACAACAATGCATCACAGTAAATATGCCGGAATTAGCTGAATTGTAAAATTTTTAGCTGAAATAGCAACATTTTTAGCTGAAATAGCAAAATTTTTAGCTGAAATAGCTAAATTTTTAGCTAAAATAGCTACATTTTTAGCTGAAATAGCAATTTTTTTTAGCTGAAATAGCCACACATTTAGCTGAAACAGCCTCATATTTAGCTAAAATAGCTAATTTTTTAGCTGAAATAGCTACATTTTAGCTGATAGCTACATTTTTAGCTGAAATAACTAAATGTTCTAGCTGAAATAGCTAAATTTTTTGCTGAAATAGCCACATATTTAGCTGAAATAGCCGCATATTTGGCTAAAATAGCTACATTTTTAGCTGAAATAGCTACATATTTAGCTGAAATAGCTACATATTTAGCTAAAATAGCTACATTTTAGCTGATAGCTACAGTTTTAGCTGAAATAACTAAATTTTCTAGCTGAAATAGCTCAATTTTTTGCTGAAATAGCTAAATTTTTTCTGAAATAGCTAAATTTTTAGCTAAAATAGCTACATTTTTAGCTGAAATAGCAACATTTTTAGCTGAAATAGCAACATTTTTAGCTGAAATAGCTACATTTTTGGCTAAAATAGCTACATTTTTAGCTGAAATAGCACATTTTTTTAGCTAAAATAGCCACATATTTTGCTGAAATAGCCGCATATTTAGCTAAAATAGATACATTTTTAGCTGAAATAGCTACATATTTAACTGAAATAGCTACATATTTAGCTAAAATAGCTACATTTTAGCTGATAGCTACAGTTTTAGCTGAAATAACTAAATTTTCTAGCTGAAAAAGCTACATTTTTTTGCTGAAATAGCTACATTTTTGCTAAAACACCTAAATTTTTAGCTAAAATAGCTACATTTTTAGCTGAAATAGCAACATTTTTAGCTGAAATAGCAACATTTTTAGCTAAAATAGCTACATTTTTAGCTGAAATAGCACATTTTTTTTAGCTAAAATAGCCACATATATAGCTGAAATAGCCGCGTATTTAGCTAAAATATCTACATTTTTAGCTAAAATAGCTACATATTTACCTGAAATAGCTACATATTTAGCTATAATAGCTACATTTAGCTGATAGCTACAGTTTTAGCTGAAATAACAACATTTTCTAGCTGAAATAGCTAAATTTTTTGCTGAAATAGCTAAATTTTTTGCTGAAATAGCTACATTTTTAGCTAAAATAGCTACATTTTTAGCTGAAATAGCAACATTTTTAGCTGAAATAGCAACGTTTTTAACTGAAATAGCTAAATTTTTTGCTAAAATAGCTAAATTTTTAGCTGAAATAGCAATTTTTTTAGTTGAAATAGCCACATATTTAGCTGAAATAGCCGCGTATTTAGCTAAAATAGCTACATTTTTAGCTGAAATAGCTACATATTTAGCTGAAATAGCTACATATTTAGCTAAAATAGCTACATTTTAGCTGATAGCTACAGTTTTAGCTGAAATAACTAAATTTTCTAGCTGAAATAGCTCAATTTTTTGCTGAAATAGCTACATTTTTTCTGAAATAGCTAAATTTTTTAGCTAAAATAGCTACATTTTTAGCTGAAATAGCAACATTTTTAGCTGAAATAGCAACATTTTTAGCTGAAATAGCTACATTTTTGGCTAAAATAGCTACATTTTTAGCTGAAATAGCCACATATTTTGTCTGGTCCCCGTCAAGGCCTGGTCCTCGTCGAGGTCTGGTCCCCTTAGAGGCCTGATCCTTGAAGTCTCGTTGAAGTCTGGTCCCCTTTGAGGCCTGATCCCCTTTGAGGCCTGATCCCCTTTGAGGCCAGATCCCCTTTGAGGCCAGATCCCCTTTGAGGTCTGGTCCCCTTTGAGGTCTGGTTCCGCTTTGAGGCCTGGTCCTCTCCGAGGTCTGGTCCTCATCGAGGTCTGCCTTGTTGAGGTCTGGTCCCTGTTTGAGTCTGGTTCTCGTCGAGGTCTGGTTCTCGTCGAGGTCTGGTCCTCGTCGAGGTCTGCCTTGTTGAGGTCTGCCTTGTTGAGGTCTGGTCCCCGTCGAGGTCTGTTCCCCGTCGAGGCCTGATCCCCGTCGAGGTCTGTTCCCCTTTGAGGCCTGATTCCCTTTGAGGCCTGGTCCTTGTCGAGGCCTGGTCCTTCTTGAGGTCTGGTCCTCGTCGAGGCCCGGTCCTTGTTGAGGTCTGGTTCTTGTCGAGGTCTGCCTCGTTGAGGTCTGGTCCCAATTGAGGTCTGGTCCTCGTTGAGTTCTGGTTCCCTTTGGGATCTGGTCCTGGTCGAGGTCTGGTCCTCTCTAAAAGTCCCCAGTTTATGTTGGTGGACGTCCTTCTCAACGAAGCCCACAATGAGTTACTCTTGTCCTGGTTCTGCAGGTCTTGGACGTGAACGACAACAAGCCAGCGTTTGAGACCGAAACCTACGTTGTCACGGTGATGGAGGGGATGCCGGTGGGGACCAGAGTGGTCCAAGTGCGGGCCATAGACCCAGACTGGGGCTCCAACGGCCAAGTGTGTAACCGGAGCAACAGTTCTTCCTGTTTGTGTGTGTGCTCCTAACAAGATCCACTTCCTGCAGGTCACCTACAGTCTCGGCCCGCTTCTTACCAACAACCGGGACCGGGGTGGAGACCTCCGGCCGGCCGGGACCGGCGCCACGGCTTCCGCGTTTGCCTTGGACAGCAAAACGGGCTGGATCACCACCACCGGCCCCATGGACCACGAGGCCTGTTCCAGCTACAGCTTCCAGGTGCTGGCCTCTGACCTGGGCGAGACCCGATCCCAGTCCTCCAGCACCGTGGTCACCGTCACCGTGTCCGACGTCAACGACAACCCGCCGCACTTCGAGAGGCAGCTGTACCGCGGCGCCGTCAAGGAGAGCGACCCCCTGGGCGAGGTGGTGGCCGTGCTGAAGACCAGGGACGGAGACGGCACGGACCAGAACCGCCTGGTCAACTTTTACATCACGGGTGAGGACCTTAAAGGTCGGGTGGGAAGTGAATTTGAGTTCTCGTATTGAGCAGCCCATCACATACTTGGATAGACCAGGGGTGTCCAAAGTGCGGGGTACATTCTAAAATTACTATAACTAAATTAAAATAAATAAATAAATAAAAATAACAAATAAAATAAAAAAAAATAAAAATAAAAAATAAAAAAATATAAATAAATAATCATTAAAAAAATAATAAAAAAATAAAATTTAAAAATTTAAAAAATTAAAATAATAATAAAAAATAAAAATAAAATAAAAAATAATAAAAATAATAAATAATAAAAATTAAAAAAAATTAAAATTAAAAATTTTTTTAAAAAATAATTAAAAAATAAAAAAATAAAAAAATAAAAAAATAAAATAAATAAAATAAATAAAATAAATAAAATAAATAAAATAAATAAATAAAATAAATAAATAAAATAAATAAATAAATAAATAAATACAAAATAAAAAAAATAAAATTAAAAAAAATTAAAAAAATTAAAAAAAATTAAAAAATAAAATAAAATAAAAAATTTTAAAAAATTAAAAAAATTACTATAACTAAATTAAAAAAATAAAAATAAAAAAATTAAAATAAATAAAAAATTAAAAAAAATAAAAAAATAAATAAAAATAAAATAAAAAATAATAATAATAATTAAAAAAATAATAAAAAAATAAAATTAAAAAATTAAAAAAATTAAAATAATAATAAAAAATAAAAATAAAATAAAAAATAATAAAAATTAAAAAAATTAAAAAATTAAAAAAATTATTAAAAAATAAATAAATAAATAAATAAAATAAAAATAAAAAAATAAAATACATAAATAAATAAAAAATAAATTAAAAAAATAAAATAAAAAAAAATTAAAAAATAAAATAAAAAAAATAAAAAATTACTATAACGGAAAAATAACATACAAATGTATATAAAGCAGGTCAAATGTGGCGAGAAAACGTTGTTGCTCAAAAAATAATAATGAATCAAAATCAATGTTGTTATGAATTATTGACATAGTTAAGACTCCAATTACGTCACATCAAATATTCCACTTTGAATTATTTTTTGGGGAAAATATTGCATATTTTGGCTGTTTGCCATGTAAAAACTAACAAACTAAAAAAAACTGTTGTAACAAGTGGCTTGGCATTGTCACGTTCAAATAAGCAGGGGCGTCCATGATAACGTTGCTTGGATGGCAACATATGTTGCTCCAAAACCTGTATGTACCTTTCAGCATTAATGGCGCCTTCACAGATGTGTAAGTTACCCATGTCTTGGCCACTAATACACCCCCATACCATCAC
>NC_084735.1:5441955-5504455 GCF_033978785.1 Entelurus aequoreus
GGTCTGCTGTAAAATACTTAAAATTGTGATTATAAAAAAAATGTTTGAACAATTAACATTTATCAACATACAAAAGTATCAAAAATGATTTTTTTTAAATAAATAAATAAATAAATAAAAAAATTTAAAAAAATTAAAAAAATAAAAAAAAATAAAAAAATAAAATAAATAAAAAATAAATAAAAAAAAGATTTAAAAAAATGTATGTCATTTTATATTGACATATTCTCATATCTCAGGTATTGAAGTCACCAGTACTGATTTCAATACGTTTGATCATTTCCTTCATGAGCAAAACAAAAAGGGGAAAAAAATCTCTCCCGAGTGCGATCCATTCATGTGCTAATTCATTCATCATTCATGCAAACATCACAATTAGTGGAGATTTCCCACAATGCAAAGTTAATGGGAGGCCATTTGAGTTCCAAAAGAGGCACTGAATGAAACAATCCTGCGTATTACCGACACGGCACATGAGGGGACCTTTTCATATTTGTCTTTCGCACACCTCACTTACTATCCCGGCTCTTCAGCGCGCACAATTTGCTCACGGCTGATACAAAGAAATGAAAAGGGGATTATTTCACACATATTGCTCCACCGAGGCGCTCCGCCTCCTCCTGGAAACGGAGCAAAAAGTGATCCTGGCTGGGAAAGTCCGGCGTGTTCTGCTCCCAGTTGGCGCCATTGAGACCCTCCTTTTACCCTTGTGTGGTGTTCATATTGTTGTTACTCAGCCAGCGTTTGTGGGTCTGATGGACCCCTTGCATTTTGTGGCTTTTAATGCCTTATCCCAATAAACATCTGTTCACTATTTGAACATAAAAGTGTTTGATTGTGAGGCATTAAAAGCCACAACAGGTCCATCAGACCCACAAACGCTGGCTGAGTAACAACAATATGAACGTTGCACGGAAAATTTCTCTGGCACACAAGCCTACTATCAAAATGACTTTAAAAGTCTTATATAAGTGTTATAATGAAGGCAACACATGATGTAAGTGTCTATATTAGCCTACTATCAAAATGACTTTAAAAGTCTTATATAAGTGTTATAATGAAGACAACACATGATGTAAGTGTCTATATTAGCCTACTATCAAAATGACTTTAAAAGTCCTATATAAGTGTTATAATGAAGACAACACATGATGTAAGTGTCTATATTAGCCTACTATCAAAATGACTTTAAAAGTCCTATATAAGTGTTATAATGAAGACAACACATGATGTAAGTGTCTATATTAGCTATATTAGCCTACTATCAAAATGAAGTTTCTAAAAAGACAAAAAAACACTATTGGAGAACGTTTTGTGAATCATTAAATAGAACTACTCCTTTAGGCCAAGTGTGGGGAATGATCAAGAAAATGTCAGGGATCAGAAGTGAACATAAACATCATGTGATGAAAGATGGGACACGGTGTGTGGTAGAAAATAAAGAAAAAGCAGAACTTTTAGCAAAGACATTTGTTAAAGTGCACAGTAATGATAATTTGAGAAATGTAGAAAAACAAAAGAGAGAAGAAACAATTAGTTTAAATATTGGGGAAATGGTGGAAGACAATGATAATAGTTTAACCAACACTATAGATATGACATTTTCTTTGAATGAAATGGTTCGAATATTGAAAAAGGTTAAAAATACAACACCAGGAAAAGACCAGGTGAGTTATCAGATGATCAAAAACTTAAGCAGCATTGGCAAAGAAGTGGTCTTGAAATGATATAATAGGATATATGAAGAAGGGAAATTACCAGCAGAGTGGAAAGAAGCTGTAATAATTCCGATATGCAAACCAGGGAAAGACCCGGAAGAGGCAGGTAATTATAGGCCGATAGCATTGACCTCAAATTTGGGAAAAGTAATGGAAAAAATGATTAATGAAAGACTAGTGTATTATTTAGAGTCAAAAGAAATAATAAAAAACTACCAAAGTGGATTTGGCAAAGCAAGAAACACAAACGAGCCAGCAGTGCAGCTGGAAGAGGAAATTAGAAAGGGACAAATAAATAAAGAAAGTATAATTGCAGTATTTTTTGATATAGAGAAAGCTTATGATATGTTGTGGAAACAGGGGTTGCTGATAAAACTAAATATAATTGGGATTAGAGGGAAAATGTATAGATGGATAAAAGACTTCTTAACAAGTAGAAAAATATTAGTAAAAATAGAGAATGAATACAGCAGAGTATATGAAGTGGAAAATGGGACCCCGCAAGGGAGTATAATAAGTCCAGTATTATTTTCAATAATGATAAATGAAGTTTTTAGTGAAGTGGAAGGATTAGTGGATGTGGCACTGTTTGCTGACGATGGAGTGATGTGGAAGAGAGCTAGAAATACTAATCATATAGAAAAGAAGATTCAAAAAGCGGTAAATAAAGTTCAAGAATGGGGAACGGCGTGGGGTTTAAGATTCTCTGTTGGAAAGACAAAAGTCATACATTTTACAAAGAGGAAAGTACAAAACAAGATCCAAATTCAACTCTATGGAGAAAATATAGAAGAGGTACAAGTATTTAAATATTTGGGTATATGGTTTGATAAAAATATGAACTGGTCAACCCACATCAGCAAAATAGTGGAGAAAAGTAAAAAGGTGTTAAATGTAATGAGGGCTTTGAGGGGTAAAGACTGGGGGGCTGATAGGCAGACATTGAAAGCAATATACATCACTTTAATACCATCTGTTATTGATTATGGATGCATTATTTATCAATCTGCTGCAAAAACATTACTTGGGAGAATAGACAGGATCCAATCACAGGCTTTAAGATGATGTTGTGGAGCTACTAAATCAACCCCAGTTGCAGCATTACAAGTAGAGATGAATGAAAAACCTTTAGATATGAGGAGAGATCAACTGTCAGTAGTTTATTGGGCAAACTTAAAAGGGTCCAAGCAAGGACATCCAACCCATCAAGTACTATTAAACTGCCAAGAAAAAGAGAAGAAAAAAATGAATAGTTTTGGGTGGATAATAGGAGACAGATGTAATAAAGTTCAAATTGATGATAATATTAAAGTTAGCCCTACAGTACCAATCCCCGCAATACCACCGTGGATGTATGAAAACCCAAATGTAAACATGCAATTAGTAAAGGATAGAAATTTAAATAGTTACCAGATAGAACAATGGATTGAGGAAACGTTTTTAGACAACATCATGGTGTACACAGATGCATGAAAAACTATAAATAATAAGGTAGGAGCAGCAGCTGTTATTCCACAAGGAAACATAGTATTAAATAAAAGAATTAGTGATAAATTAAAGCTGCAAGCAGCATTGGTCGGGTCCGCCTTCTGGCAGGTGCTAGTCCTAGGTGTCCAATACTTTAGTCCAGTGGTAGTCGTGAGTGAGACCTACATAGAGGTTTTTGTTTCGTGTCTCTACGATATTCGTACTGGGAGTTAGAGGAAGTTGTGTCTGAGTTCACATTGTCATTATAGGCTATTGTGTGTATTGAGGCCAAAGAAGGTCTAATCGCATTTTCGTTGTCATTTTTGGCACCGTAGCAACTTTAGTGCTGCGGGTCTTTGAAGGCTCGTAAAATCAAAACGGTAGCACTAATCACCACTCTTTCGTCAACTTTTATTCAGAAGGGTTCAATCTCTCTCCTGTAGCAGTTTGAAGCCGAAACGACAAACGGGCTCAGAGGAGATAATGTTTGATGTTTGGTGACCGGTTGTAAAAAAAATTTAGTATTGAAGGAGGAATAGCAAACTTCCTGTTGATTTTTGCTGAAGGATGTCAATCTATGAAATGTAGGTCTAGGCGAGACCTAAATAGAGGTATTTGTTTCATGTCTCTACGACGTTCCTACCGGAAGTTACAAGCAGTTTTGTCAGAGTTTTCCCCTGAGGAGCAGTTTTTTGTCAGTTTTTTCCAAAAATTATGTAGAGCACAATTTTGAGTTTTGGGATTCGGTTTTTTTTTTAGATCGCAATTTCCACCAGTCCCGATGTGTGTGAGAAGTTTGGTGAGTTTTGAAGTATTTTAAGGGGGTCAAATTAGAGGTCAAAGACGTAAAAACTTCCTGTTGGTTTTTGCCCGAAGATGTGAAATTATGAGTTGTAGGTCTAAAGCAGACCTACATAGAGGTTTTTGTTTCATGTCTCTACGACCTTCCTAGTGGGAGTTACAGGCAGTTTGTTTTTGGGTTTTTCCTAGGGGGCGCTAGAGAGCAATTTGTATTTGTGGGGTTTGGTTGTTTTACTAAAGTGGGGGGGGCAGGTTTTTGGATGTGTGTAAAAAATTTGGTGAGTTTTGAAGCATGTTAAGGGGGGCAAAGTAGTGCGCAAAGCTGCGGAAAAATAATAAAGAATAATAAAACATTACAATTTCAATAGGGTCCTTTCGTCCCATTGCAAAAGGACTCCCTTTGGGATTCCTTTTGAAAAGGTCCTGTGCGGACCCTAATTATCTGTTTTTACGGGAGAATTGGTAGCAATTAATATGGCAATTAATTGAATGGAAGAAAATAAAGCAAGAAAAGCAGTCGTGTGCTCGGACTCCAGCAGTGCATTGACTAGCATAAAAAACAGAAACAAGACAAGATTTAGTTGATGAAATAGTTCAGGCAATAAATAAAGCGGGAGGTGTGGTAACATTTCTTTGGGTTCCTGCTCATGTAGGAGTTGAGGGGAACCAATTAGCTGATAAGTACGCAAAACAAGCAAGCACTAAAACAGAAGTAAACATGGAGATGAAGCACAGTAAAGAAGAAGTGAAGAACATCATTAAGATAGAACACAATAAAAAGTGGCAGGATAATTGGAATAAGGAAACAAAAGGTAGAGAGTATTACAAAGTCCAGAGGAGAGTAGGTGTAATGAGAGGAAGACATTATTACTAGAATGAGATTAGGACATACATATCTAAATAGTTGATTGAAATTGATGGGGAGACATGCTACAGGACTGTGTGATTCTTGCCAGCAGATAGAAAATGTAAGACATGTTTGAATACATTGTAGAAAATATAATAGAGAAAGGGAAATACTGGGAAATAAGTTAGCGAAAGAGAATATTAGGTTAGCAGTGGAAGATATATTAGGATTGCACTCAGAACACACAGGTTATAAAGCAATACACACATTTTTTAAAAACACTGGGTTAAATAAAATAATTTAGAGTAGGAATCCACCTCGATCCACACTCCGTTACAGTAGGTGGCGGTAATGCTCATCACAAGGTTGCTTGCCAACCGCCATAAAATCACAAGAAGAAGAAGAAGAAGAAGATTTGAGTATTTGGCGAGCGCCGTTTTGTCCTACTAATTTTGGCGGTCCTTGAACTCACCGTATAGTTTGTTTACATGTTTAACTTTCTCCGACTTTCTAGGACGTGTTTTATGCCACTTCTTTTTCCGTCGCATTTTCTCCACCAATCTTAAAGGCCTACTGAAATGAATTTTTTTTATTTAAACGGGGATAGCAGATCTATTCTATGTGTCATACTTGATCATTTCGCGATATTGCCATATTTTTGCTGAAAGGATTTAGTATAGAACAACGACGATAAAGATTGCAACTTTTGGTATCTGATCAAAAAAAGGCTTGCACCTACCGGAAGTAGCGTGACGTAGTCAGTTGAACATATACGCAAAGTTCCCTATTGTTTACAATGATGGCCGCATGAAGTGAGAGAGATTCGGACCGAGAAAGCGACAATTTCCCCATTAATTTGAGCGAGGATGAAAGATTTGTGGATGAGTAAAGTGCAAGTGAAGGACTAGTGGGGAGTTGAAGCTATTCAGATAGGGAAGATGCTGTGAGAGCCGAGGGTGACCTGATATTCAGCTGGGAATGACTACAACAGTAAATAAACACAAGACATATATATACTCTATTAGCCACAACACAACCAGGCTTATATTTAATATGCCACAAATTAATCCTGCATAAAAACACCTGCGTGTTTGTTATGCTAGCTCCTAGCTCCTCTGCTAGCTCCATAGAACACGCCAATACAATTCAAACACCTGATCAACACACACAATCACTCAGCCCAAAAGACCGTTTACCTAACCCAAGGTTCATAAAGCTTATATATTTTTAAAAAGTTACGTACGTGACGCGCACATACGGTCAAGTTATCGAATGTTTAGCAGCCAAGGCTGCATACTCACGGTACCTGATATTCAGCTGGGAATGACTACAACAGTAAATAAACACAAGACATATATATACTCTATTAGCCACAACACAACCAGGCTTATATTTAATATGCCACAAATTAATCCTGCATAATAACACCTGCGTGTTTGTTATGCTAGCTCCTAGCTCCTCTGCTAGCTCCTAGCTCCATAGAACACGCCAATACAATTCAAACACCCGATCAACACACACAATCACTCAGCCCAAAAGACCGTTCACCTAACCCAAGGTTCATAAAGCTTATATATTTTTAAAAAGTTACGTACGTGACGCGCACTTACGGTACGGTACGTGTTATGCTAGCTCCTAGCTCCTCTGCTAGCTCCTAGCTCCATAGAACACGCCAATACAATTCAAACACATGATCAACACACACAATCACTCAGCCCAAAAGACCGTTCACCTAACCCAAGGTTCATAAAGCTTATATATTTTAAAAAAGTTACGTACATACGCAAAAAAAAGCCAAAGCTGCATACTCACAGTAGCACGTCTGCGTCTTTGTCATCCAAATCAAAGTAATCCTGGTAAGAGTCTCTGTTATCCGAGTTCTTCCATCTTGACTGCATCTTTCGGGAATGTAAACAAAGAAGCGCCGGCTGTGTACTGTTGTGGCTGACTACGTTCGAAAAATACGTCCATTTCGCACCGACAACTTTCTTCTTTGCTTGCTTGGCTTCCTTCTCCATAATGCAATGAACATGATTGAAACAGATTCACGAACACAGATGTCCAGAATACTGTGGAATTATGAAATGAAAACAGAGCTTTTTCGTATTGGCTTCAATGTGGAAGGCATACCCGTGTTCCCCGGGCTACGTCACGCGCATACGTCATCCTCAGAGGCGTTTCGAACCGGAAGTTTAGCGGCAAATTTAAAATGTCACTTTATAAGTTAACCCAGCCGTATTGGCATGTGTTATAATGTTAAGATTTCATCATTGATATATAAACTATCAGACTGCGTGGTCGGTAGTAGTGGCTTTCAGTAGGCCTTTAATGTTGTGCATGAATGCACAAAGGTGAGTTTTGTTGATGTTATTGACTTGTGTGGAGTGCTAATCAGACATATTTGGTCACTGCATGACTGCAAGCTAATCGATGCTAACATGCTATTTAGGCTAGCTATATGTACATATTGCATCATTATGCCTCATTTGTAGCTATATTTGAGCTCATTTAGTTTCCTTTAAGTCCTCTTAATTCAATTTACATCTTATGACACACTATCTGTATGTAACAGGGCTTTTAATTTGTTGCGGCTCCAGACATATTTGGTCACTGGATGACTGCAAGCTAATCGATGCTAACATGCTATTTAGGCTAGCTATATGAACATATTGCATCATTATGCCTCATTTGTAGCTATATTTGAGGTCATTTAGTTTCCTTTAAGTCCTCTTAATTCAATTTATATCTCATGACACATGTAATATGGCTTTTAATTTGTTGCGGCTCCAGACAGATTTGGTCACTGGATGACTGCAAGCTAATCGATGCTAACATGCTATTTAGGCTGGCGATATGTACATATTGCATCATTATGCCCCATTTGTAGCTATATTTGAGGTCATTTAGTTTCCTTTAAGTCCTCTTAATTCAATTTATATCTCATGACACACTATTTTAATTTGTTGCGGCTCCAGACAGATTTGTTTTTGTATTTTTGGTCCAATGGGTGAGGGCCGACATCCGGGCAACTGAGCTACATACGGGTTCTTCGAGCCATAGCAACCAGACTGGCGTTGAAAACAAACCGTCGCCATTACTCTTTAACCTGTCGACCTACGCTGGTTAAACCCGTCATGCTGCCTCCAAAATGCCGAAAAACGGTGTTGTTTTTGCTTGTGCTAACCACAACTGGAAACAGGGAAAACAAAGGTTGTATTTTGTTCTGCCAAAGCGTGATAAAAGCCCACAGAGACGAGACAAATGGCTCGCAGCTTTACACCGGGAAAACGAGGACGGTTCTCACTGGAGTCCCCCAAAGTCCCGGGTCGTGTGTTCGGATCACTTCGTTTCTGGTAAATATAAGGAACAAAAATCCACCTTCTTTACCACAACTTGGCTATACCGTCCGTGCTAATGTTGTACTTGTTGAATTTGTACCTTATAACGTTCGACAGCTGAAGTTGTTGTTGTACAAAAATAACATGCGGTATATACTATATAGTCTATAGCAGGGGTCACCAACCTTTTTGAAAGCAAGAGCTACTTCTTGGGTAGTGATTAATGCGAAGGGCTACCAGTTTGATACACACTTAAATAAATTGCCAGAAATAGCCAATTTGCTCAATTTACCTTTAACTCTGTTATTATTAATAATTAATGATATTTACACTTAATTGAACGGTTTAAAAGAGGAGAAAACACGAAAAAAAATGACAATTAAATTTTGAAACATAGTTTATCTTCAATTTCGACTCTTTAAAATTCAAAATTCAACCGAAAAAAAGAAGAGAAAAACTGGCTGATTGAAATCTTTTCGAAAAAATTAAAAAAATAATTTATTGAACATCATTAGTAATTTTTCCTGATTAAGATTAATTTTAGAATTTTGATGACATGTTTTAAATAGGTTAAAATCCAATCTGCACTTTGTTAGAATATATAACAAATTGGACCAAGCTATATTTCTAACAAAGACAAATCATTATTTCTTCTAGATTTTCCAGAACAAAAATTTTAAAAGAAATTCAAAAGACTTTGAAATAAGATTTAAATTTGATTCTACAGATTTTCTAGATTTGCCAGAATATTTTTTTTGAATTTTAATTATAATAAGTTTGAAGAAATATTTCACAAATATTCTTTGTCGAAAAAACAGAAGCTAAAATGAAGAATTAAATTAAAATGTATTTATTATTCTTTACAATAAAAAAAAATAAATTTACTTGAACATTGATTTAAATTGTCAAGAAGGAAAAATCCTAAAATCATTTTTAAGGTTGTATTTTTTCTCTAAAATTGCCTTTCTGAAAGTTATAAGAAGCAAAGTAAAAAAATAAATTAATTCATTTAAACAAGTGAAGACCAAGTCTTTAAAATATTTTCTTGGATTTTCAAATTCTATTTGAGTTTTGTCTCTCTTAGAATTAAAAATGTCGAGCAAAGCGAGACCAGCTTGCTAGTAAATAAATAAAATTTAAAAAATAGAGGCAGCTCACTGATAAGTGCTGCTATTTGAGCTATTTTTAGAACAGGCCAGCGGGCTACTCATCTGGTCCTTACGGGCTACCTGGTGCCCGCGGGCACCGCGTTGGTGACCCCTGATATAGTCTATAGCCTAGCTAGCTATTTTCGAAAACCGGACAACGAGAGGATACCAAAGGCAGCGTTAAGATGGACACCACCGGGAAAACGTAAGCCAGGGCGGCCAAATTAACACCTGGCGAAGAACAGTTGAAGGGGAGCTGAAAGAGATGAAGCTTACATGGGGCGAGGCACAGAGACGAGCACAGCAGCGAGATGAATGGCGTCGAGTCGTCGAAGCCTTATTTCCCACCCGGGAAGAAGAGGATTAAGTTAAGTAAGTAATATACTATATAGTCTATAGCCTAGCTAGCTATTTTCGAAAACCGGTTTCGTTTAAATTTGCACTTAACAGTTGGGTTTTTAAAAACCAATAAACCCTATAATTTTCATGTTGCCATTCAATACATGTAGCCCTCAAATCTCTCAATATTTATACACTAACACTTGATCTTGTTGTTGATAACTTCCGCTTCTCTTTCTTAGTAGCGCGCAGGCTAAGCTAACTAGCGAGCTAAGCTAAGCCTGAGAAGCTTTGAAGTTCACTGAGACGAGTCGGACGCAAATAATACATTTTCGTTTTTTCACACGATATGCCGATATGTAAAAATGCGTAAATGAAGGATTTAACGCCGACTTCCAAGCCACAACGCTCGTTAAATGCTTTTTCTGTCAATGCTGTGTTCGCTGTGAGCTGCTTTGTTTTCAACCAATTCCCGGTTGCTAGGGGATTGGTAGGCGGACGTGACGTAGGTCCGCCCTCACCCATATGGCTCTTTCAACATTTTGGGTTGCCGACCCCTGACCTACACAAACCATATTCAAACAAAAAAATAGACTTTTCCCCGTCTTTTTCCATTTTCATACATTTTTGAAAAAGTTCCAGGAGCCACTAGGGCGGTGCTAAAGAGCCGCATGCGGCTTGAGAGCCGCGGGTTGCCGACCCCGCTCTAACAACTCGTTGGACATCCATGGCTTTAGAAAGGTCTGTCCTTCTGAGCGCGCGTGAGATAGCATTTATACATCGCGAGGCATCATGGAGAGTCATTCGCAGTCGGGCACTAACGCGGGGTAAAGCAAACGTGCACTTGTAACGCTAATAATTGCTAATTCATGCTGGGCCTCGTTAGAAGGGAGTCGGCCGTGAGCAACATTCAAAGCGGGAAGTGGCGGCGTTGGGAGCGACTGTTTGGTCACTGAGGTGACTGTCGTCATGGGGGGGTGCAGTCGATGGAGTTCGGGGCCGGAAAAGACCACTTAACCTTGTTGGGCTTGGTTCTGTCAGCTGGGATAATGGATGCAGGCGTGCACTGCTCAATGTGTGTGTGTGTGTGTGTGTGTGTGTGTGTGTGTGTGTGTGTGTGTGTGTGTGTGTGTGTGTGTGTGTGTGTGTGTGTGTGTGTGTGTGTGTGTGTGTGTGTGTGTGTGTGTGTGTGTCAGGCCGTGTACACCGCCTCTTTTCCTGAGGACATCGGCCCGAACAAGGGTGTGCTGACCGTGGGAGCGACAGATGCTGACTCAGGCTCCAGTGCGGAGATCCAATATTCGCTCTTTGGCATCGGCGTGGAAGACTTCTACATGGACGCCAACACGGGTACACTTAATCATGTCTTCCTTGGCTAGTACCCTAAATCATGTCTTCCTTGGCTCGTACCCTAAATCACATCTTTCTTGGCTCGTACCCTAAATCACATCTTTCTTGGCTCGTACCCTAAATCATGTCTTCCTTGGCTCGTACCTTAAATCATGTCTTCCTTGGCTAGTACCCTAAATCATGTCTTCCTTGGCTCGTACCCTAAATCACATCTTTCTTGGCTCGTACCCTAAATCACGTCTTCCTTGGCTCGTACCCTAAATCATGTCTTCTTTGGCTCGTACCCTAAATCATGTCTTCCGTGGCTCGTACCCTAAATCACATCTTTCTTGGCTCGTACCCTAAATCATGTCTTCCTTGGCTAGTACCCTAAATCACATCTTTCTTGGCTCGTACCCTAAATCACATCTTTCTTGGCTGGTACCCTAAATCATGTCTTCCGTGGCTCGTACCCTAAATCACATCTTTCTTGGCTGGTACCCTAAATCATGTCTTCCTTGGCTAGTACCCTAAATCATGTCTTCCTTGGCTCGTACCCTAAATCACATCTTTCTTGGCTGGTACCCTAAATCATGTCTTCCTTGGCTCGTACCCTAAATCACATCTTTCTTGGCTGGTACCCTAAATCATGTCTTCCGTGGCTCGTACCCTAAATCACATCTTCCTTGGCTCGTACCCTAAATCACATCTTTCTTGGCTCGTACCCTAGATCATGTCTTCCTTGGCTAGTACCCTAAATCACATCTTTCTTGGCTCGTACCCTAAATCATGTCTTCCTTGGCTAGTACCCTAAATCACGTCTTCCTTGGCTAGTATCCTAAATCACATCTTTCTTGGCTTGTACCCTAAATCATGTCTTCCTTGGCTCGTACCCTAAATCATGTCTTCCTTGGCTCGTACCCTAAATCACATCTTTCTTGGCTGGTACCCTTAATCATGTCTTCCTTGGCTCGTACCCTAAATCATGTCTTCCTTGGCTCGTACCCTAAATCACATCTTTCTTGGCTCGTACCCTAGATCATGTCTTCCTTGGCTAGTACCCTAAATCACATCTTTCTTGGCTGGTACCCTAAATCATGTCTTCCTTGGCTCGTACCCTAAATCATGTCTTCCTTGGCTCGTACCCTAAATCATGTCTTCCTTGGCTAGTACCCTAAATCACATCTTTCTTGGCTAGTACCCTAAATCATGTCTTCCGTGGCTCGTACCCTAAATCACATCTTTCTTGGCTGGTACCCTAAATCATGTCTTCCTTGGCTAGTATCCTAAATCACATCTTTCTTGGCTGGTACCCTAAATCATGTCTTCCTTGGCTGGTACCCTAAATCATGTCTTCCTTAGCTCGTACCCTAAATCATGTCTTCCTTAGCTCGTACCCTAAATCATGTCTTCCTTGGCTAGTACCCTAAATCATGTCTTCCTTGGCTCGTACCCTAAATCATGTCTTCCTTGGCTCGTACCCTAAATCATGTTTTCCTTGGCTAGTACCCTAAATCATGTCTTCCTTGGCTCGTACCCTAAATCATGTCTTCCTTGGCTCGTACCCTAAATCATGTCTTCCTTGGCTCATACCCTAAATCACATCTTTCTTGGCTCGTACCCTAAATCATGTCTTCCTTGGCTTGTACCCTAAATCATGTCTTCCTTGGCTAGTACCCTAAATCACATCTTTCTTGGCTGGTACCCTAAATCATGTCTTCCTTGGCTAGTATCCTAAATCACATCTTTCTTGGCTGGTACCCTAAATCATGTCTTCCTTGGCTGGTACCCTAAATCATGTCTTCCTTAGCTCGTACCCTAAATCATGTCTTCCTTGGCTCGTACCCTAAATCATGTCTTCCTTGGCTAGTACCCTAAATCATGTCTTCCTTGGCTCGTACCCTAAATCATGTCTTCCTTGGCTCGTACCCTAAATCATGTTTTCCTTGGCTAGTACCCTAAATCATGTCTTCCTTGGCTCGTACCCTAAATCATGTCTTCCTTGGCTCGTACCCTAAATCATGTCTTCCTTGGCTCATACCCTAAATCACATCTTTCTTGGCTCGTACCCTAAATCATGTCTTCCTTGGCTTGTACCCTAAATCATGTCTTCCTTGGCTGGTACCCTAAATCATGTCTTCCTTGGCTAGTACCCTAAATCATGTCTTTTTTGGCTAGTATCCTAAATCACATCTTTCTTGGCTAGTACCCTAAATCATGTCTTCCTTGGCTAGTACCCTAAATAACATCTTTCTTGGCTGGTACCCTAAATCACATCTTTCTTGGCTCGTACCCTAAATCATGTCTTCCTTGGCTAGTACCCTAAATCATGTCTTCCTTGGCTCGTACCCTAAATCATGTCTTCCTTGGCTCGTACCCTAAATCATGTTTTCCTTGGCTAGTACCCTAAATCATGTCTTCCTTGGCTCGTACCCTAAATCATGTCTTCCTTGGCTCGTACCCTAAATCATGTCTTCCTTGGCTCATACCCTAAATCACATCTTTCTTGGCTCGTACCCTAAATCATGTCTTCCTTGGCTTGTACCCTAAATCATGTCTTCCTTGGCTAGTACCCTAAATCACATCTTTCTTGGCTGGTACCCTAAATCATGTCTTCCTTGGCTAGTATCCTAAATCACATCTTTCTTGGCTGGTACCCTAAATCATGTCTTCCTTGGCTGGTACCCTAAATCATGTCTTCCTTAGCTCGTACCCTAAATCATGTCTTCCTTGGCTCGTACCCTAAATCATGTCTTCCTTGGCTAGTACCCTAAATCATGTCTTCCTTGGCTCGTACCCTAAATCATGTCTTCCTTGGCTCGTACCCTAAATCATGTTTTCCTTGGCTAGTACCCTAAATCATGTCTTCCTTGGCTCGTACCCTAAATCATGTCTTCCTTGGCTCGTACCCTAAATCATGTCTTCCTTGGCTCATACCCTAAATCACATCTTTCTTGGCTCGTACCCTAAATCATGTCTTCCTTGGCTTGTACCCTAAATCATGTCTTCCTTGGCTGGTACCCTAAATCATGTCTTCCTTGGCTAGTACCCTAAATCATGTCTTTTTTGGCTAGTATCCTAAATCACATCTTTCTTGGCTAGTACCCTAAATCATGTCTTCCTTGGCTAGTACCCTAAATAACATCTTTCTTGGCTGGTACCCTAAATCAGTGGTCCCCAACCACCGGGCCGCGCAATAAATAAAAAAATAAAATAAAAAAACTGTTATTATTAATTAGTAAGTATACATTTTTTGAGCCTTTTTAGATAAAATCATATCATTGTAGTAAATTATGCAAATCACTCGATGATGTCATGGTGACCACGCCCATAGCCACGCCCCCACCGCCACAGGTATCTTGGCAGTTAATGGGAAACACTGGACTTAGACATACAAAACTGAACTGTGACCACTAGGTGTCGCCAAAAAAACATTTACCACTCCACTTCAACTTGATGACGAGTCTAAATGGTCTTTGACGTGATAGAAAAGACGTTGGACTAAATTGTGCGTAACACTTGTGTTTGTGTCCAGGCGAGCTGCGCACGGCGGCGCCCATGGACCGCGAGACCACGCCCGCCTACAAGCTCATCGCCCAGGCGACGGACGGAGGCGGCCTCTTCTGCCGCGCCGACGTCTCCCTCAGGGTCTTGGACGTGAACGACAACCCGCCCTCGTTCGCGTCCTCGCGCTACGCGGCGAGCGTGTACGAGAACGCCGCCGCCAACACCCTCCTCACGCGGCTGCAGGCCAGCGACCCCGACGAAGGCCTCAACCGGACCGTGGTCTACTCCCTGCTGGACTCGGCCGACGGCGTCTTCTCCATCGACCCGGTTTCCGGGGTGGTGGTTCTGGAGAGGACCCTGGACCGGGAGAGCCGGGACTCCTATCGGCTGCGCGTACGGGCCAGCGACCAAGCCGGGCTGCAGGGGGCGCTGTTTTCTCAGGTTGGTGTTTGTTTCGTTTTGGCCTCATTCCTGTGAGAATCCTGCGTGTGACCGGCGCATTAAATCAATGCAAAATTTCTAACGTCAGCATGCCGACAGGTAAAATGCGACAACGTTACAGTTACACGACTCCGAAGCGTACAGAAGGCATGCAAAATTTGTGAAAAAAAAATTATAGCGTTAGCATGCCAATAATTAGCATGCTATATGTACGAAGTTATATAACTCTGTAGCATACGCATGCAAAATTTGCTCAAAAATAGTTAACATTCTAACGTTAGCATGCTAGCAATTAGCATGTATTGTGTACTAACGTATATGACGCCGAAGCGTACGCATGCAAAATTTGCTTTAAAAAAATAAAAATAAAGTTAGCATGCTAACAATTAGCATGTGTCACGTACCAGGTTGTATATACGTATGCACAATTTAAAAATAAAAAAAAATTGCATGCTAACGATTAGCATGTGCCACGTACCAAGTTTTATACACGCATGCACAATTTAAAAAAAAAAAAAAAAAAAAAAAAAAAAGCTAGCTCGTAACTTAATCATTCTAACATTATAGCATGTGTGACGTACCAAGTTATGAGTCTAGGGCGTACACATGCAAAATTTGCTAAAAAAATAAAATAAAATTAGCATGCTAACAATTAGCCCAGTTTTATGTACACATGCACAATTAAAAAAACAATTAGCATGTATTGTGTACTAAGTTATATGACGCCAAAGCGTACGCATGCAAAATTTGCTTTAAAAAAAAAAAAAGTTAGCATGCTAACAATTAGCATGTGTCATGTACCAAGTTGTATATACACATGCACAATTTAAAAAAAAAAAAAAAAAGCTAGCTCGTAACTTAATCATTCTAACAATATAGCATGTGTGACGTACCAAGTTATGAGTCTAGGGCGTACGCATGCAAAATTTGCTAAAAAAATAAAATAGAATTAGCATGCTAACAATTAGCCAAGTTTTGTATACACATGCACAATTAAAAAAACAATTAGCATGTATTGTGTACTAAGTTATATGACGCCAAAGCGTACGCATGCAAAATTTGCTTTAAAAAAAAAAAAAAGTTAGCATGCTAACAATTAGCATGTGTCATGTACCAAGTTGTATATACACATGCACAATTTAAAAAAAAAAAAAAAAAGCTAGCTCGTAACTTAATCATTCTAACAATATAGCATGTGTGACGTACCAAGTTATGAGTCTAAAACGTACGCATGCAAAATTTGCTAAAAATAAATAAATAAAAAAGTTAGCTCGCTAACAATTAGCATGTATTGTGTACTAAGTTATATGACTCCGAAGCGTACGCATGCAAAATTTGCTTTAAAAAAAAAAAAAAAAAAAGGTTAGCATGCTAACAATTAGCATGTGTCACGTACCAAGTTGTGTATACACATGCACAATTAAAAAAATAAAATAAGATAGGTAGTAACTTAATCTTTCTAACCATATAGCATGTGTGACGTACCAAGTTATGAGTCTAAGGCGTACGCATGCAAAATTTGCTTAAAAAAAAAAAAAAAAGTTAGCATGCTAACAATTAGCATGTATTATGTACTAAGTTATATGACTCTTAAGCGTACGCTTGCAAAATTTGCTTAAAAAAAAAAGTTAGCATGCTAACAGTTAGCATGTGTCACGTACCAAGTTTTATATACGCATGCACAATTTAAAAAAAAAAAAAAAAGCTAGCTAGTAACTTAATCATTCTAACAATATAGCATGTGTGACGTACCAAGTTATGAGTCTACAACGTACGCATGCAAAATTTGCTAAAAATAAATAAATAAAAAGTTAGCATGCTAACAATTAGCATGTATTGTGTACTAAGTTTTATGACTCCGAAGCGTACGCATGCAAAATTTGCAAAATTAAAAAAAAAAAAGTTAGCATGCTAACAATTAAGCATGTATTGTGTACTAAGTTATATGACTCTTAAAGTACGTATGCAAAATTTGCTTTAAAAAAAAAAAGTTAGCATGCTAACAGTTAGCATGTGTCACGTACCAAGTTTTATAAACACATGCACAATTAAAAAAAAAAAAAAAAAAGCTAGCTAGTAACTTAATCATTCTAACAATATAGGCGTACGCATGCAAAATTTGCTAAAAAAAAAAAAAAGCTAGCATGCTAACAATTAGCATGTGTCACGTACCAAGTTTTATGACTTGGGGTCTTACGCATGCAAAATTTTCTTTAAAAAAAAAAGATAGCTTGTACCGTTAGCATTCTAACAATAAAGCATGTGTGACGTACCAAGTGACCATGAGTCTGAGGCGTACGTATGCAAAATTTGCTAAGAAAAAATAAAAAGGTAGCATGCTAACAATTAGCATGTATCATATACCAACATATATGACTTTATGGTGTATTCATATAAAATTTGCTAAAACAAAAAAAAGCTAGCTTGCTAACAATTAGCATGTGTCACGTACCAAGTTTTATGACTTGGAGTCTTACGCATGCAAAATGTTCTTTTCCAAAAAAAGATAGCTTGTACCGTTAGCATTCTAACAATAAAGCATGTGTGACGTACCAAGTGACCATGAGTCTGAGGCGTACGCATGTAAAATGTGCTAAAAAAAAAACCTAACATGCTAACAATTAGCATGTGTCACGTACCAACTTATATGACTCTTTGGCGTATGCATGTCAAATTTGCTAAATAAATAAATAAAACTAGCATGCTAACAATTAGCATGTGTCACGTACCAACTTATATGACTCTTTGGCGTATGCATGTCAAATTTGCTAAATAAATAAATAAAACTAGCACGCTAACAATTAGCATGTGTCACGTACCAACTTATATGACTCTATGGCGTATGCATGTCAAATTTGCTAAAAAAATAAATAAAGCTAGCATGCTAACAATTAGCATGTGTCACGTACCAACTTATATGACTCTTTGGCGTATGCATGTCAAATTTGCTAAACAAATAAATAAAACTAGCATGCTAACAATTAGCATGTGTCACGTACCAACTTATATGACTCTGTGGCGTATGCATGTCAAATTTGCTAAATAAATAAATAAAACTAGCATGCTAACAATTAGCATGTGTCACATACCAACTTATATGACTCTTTGGCGTATGCATGTCTAATTTGCTAAATAAATAAATAAAACTAGCATGCTAACAATTAGCATGTGTCACGTACCAACTTATATGACTCTTTGGCGTATGCATGTCAAATTTGCTCAATAAATAAATAAAACTAGCATGCTAACAATTAGCATGTGTCACGTACCAACTTATATGACTCTTTGGCGTATGCATGTCAAATTTGCTAAAAAAAAAAAAAAAAGCTAGCATGCTAACAATTAGCATGTGTCACGTACCAACTTATATGACTCTTTGGCGTATGCATGTCAAATTTGCTAAATAAATAAATAAAACTAGCATGCTAACAATTAGCATGTGTCACGTACCAACTTATATGACTCTTTGGCGTATGCATGTCAAATTTGCTAAAAAAAAAAAAAAAATGCTAGCATGCTAACAATTAGCATGTGTCACGTACCAACTTGTATGACTCTTTGGCGTATGCATGTCAAATTTGCTAAATAAATAAATAAAACTAGCATGCTAACAATTAGCATGTGTCACGTACCAACTTATATGACTCTTTGGCGTATGCATGTCAAATTTGCTAAATAAATAAATAAAACTAGCATGCTAACAATTAGCATGTGTCACATACCAACTTATATGACTCTTTGGCGTATGCATGTCTAATTTGCTAAATAAATAAATAAAACTAGCATGCTAACAATTAGCATGTGTCACGTACCAACTTATATGACTCTTTGGCGTATGCATGTCAAATTTGCTAAATAAATAAATAAAACTAGCATGCTAACAATTAGCATGTGTCACGTACCAACTTATATGACTCTTTGGCGTATGCATGTCAAATTTGCTAAAAAAAAAAAAAAAAGCTAGCATGCTAACAATTAGCATGTGTCACGTACCAACTTATATGACTCTTTGGCGTATGCATGTCAAATTTGCTAAATAAATAAATAAAACTAGCATGCTAACAATTAGCATGTGTCACGTACCAACTTATATGACTCTTTGGCGTATGCATGTCAAATTTGCTAAAAAAAAAAAAAAAATGCTAGCATGCTAACAATTAGCATGTGTCACGTACCAACTTGTATGACTCTTTGGCGTATGCATGTCAAATTTGCTAAATAAATAAATAAAACTAGCATGCTAACAATTAGCATGTGTCACGTACCAACTTATATGACTCTTTGGCGTATGCATGTCAAATTTGCTAAATAAATAAATAAAACTAGCATGCTAACAATTAGCATGTGTCACATACCAACTTATATGACTCTTTGGCGTATGCATGTCTAATTTGCTAAATAAATAAATAAAACTAGCATGCTAACAATTAGCATGTGTCACGTACCAACTTATATGACTCTTTGGCGTATGCATGTCAAATTTGCTAAATAAATAAATAAAACTAGCATGCTAACAATTAGCATGTGTCACGTACCAACTTATATGACTCTTTGGCGTATGCATGTCAAATTTGCTAAAAAAAAAAAAAAAAGCTAGCATGCTAACAATTAGCATGTGTCACGTACCAACTTATATGACTCTTTGGCGTATGCATGTCAAATTTGCTAAATAAATAAATAAAACTAGCATGCTAACAATTAGCATGTGTCACGTACCAACTTATATGACTCTTTGGCGTATGCATGTCAAATTTGCTAAAAAAAAAAAAAAAATGCTAGCATGCTAACAATTAGCATGTGTCACGTACCAACTTGTATGACTCTTTGGCGTATGCATGTCAAATTTGCTAAATAAATAAATAAAACTAGCATGCTAACAATTAGCATGTGTCACGTACCAACTTATATGACTCTTTGGCGTATGCATGTCAAATTTGCTAAAAAAATAAATAAAACTAGCATGCTAACAATTAGCATGTGTCACATACCAACTTATATGACTCTTTGGCGTATGCATGTCAAATTTGCTAAAAAAAATAAATAAAGCTAGCATGCTAACAATTAGCATGTGTCACGTACCAACTTATATGACTCTTTGGCGTATGCATGTCAAATTTGCTAAATAAATAAATAAAACTAGCATGCTAACAATTAGCATGTGTCACGTACCAACTTATATGACTCTGTGGCGTATGCATGTCAAATTTGCTAAAAAATAAATAAAACTAGCATGCTAACAATTAGCATGTGTCACGTACCAACTTATATGACTCTTTGGCGTATGCATGTCAAATTTGCTAAATAAATAAATAAAACTAGCATGCTAACAATTAGCATGTGTCACGTACCAACTTATATGACTCTTTGGCGTATGCATGTCAAATTTGCTAAAAAAAAAAAAAAAATGCTAGCATGCTAACAATTAGCATGTGTCACGTACCAACTTGTATGACTCTTTGGCGTATGCATGTCAAATTTGCTAAATAAATAAATAAAACTAGCATGCTAACAATTAGCATGTGTCACGTACCAACTTATATGACTCTTTGGCGTATGCATGTCAAATTTGCTAAAAAAATAAATAAAACTAGCATGCTAACAATTAGCATGTGTCACATACCAACTTATATGACTCTTTGGCGTATGCATGTCAAATTTGCTAAAAAAAATAAATAAAGCTAGCATGCTAACAATTAGCATGTGTCACGTACCAACTTATATGACTCTTTGGCGTATGCATGTCAAATTTGCTAAATAAATAAATAAAACTAGCATGCTAACAATTAGCATGTGTCACGTACCAACTTATATGACTCTTTGGCGTATGCATGTCAAATTTGCTAAATAAATAAATAAAACTAGCACGCTAACAATTAGCATGTGTCACGTACCAACTTATATGACTCTATGGCGTATGCATGTCAAATTTGCTAAAAAAATAAATAAAGCTAGCATGCTAACAATTAGCATGTGTCACGTACCAACTTATATGACTCTTTGGCGTATGCATGTCAAATTTGCTAAACAAATAAATAAAACTAGCATGCTAACAATTAGCATGTGTCACGTACCAACTTATATGACTCTGTGGCGTATGCATGTCAAATTTGCTAAATAAATAAATAAAACTAGCATGCTAACAATTAGCATGTGTCACATACCAACTTATATGACTCTTTGGCGTATGCATGTCTAATTTGCTAAATAAATAAATAAAACTAGCATGCTAACAATTAGCATGTGTCACGTACCAACTTATATGACTCTTTGGCGTATGCATGTCAAATTTGCTCAATAAATAAATAAAACTAGCATGCTAACAATTAGCATGTGTCACGTACCAACTTATATGACTCTTTGGCGTATGCATGTCAAATTTGCTAAAAAAAAAAAAAAAGCTAGCATGCTAACAATTAGCATGTGTCACGTACCAACTTATATGACTCTTTGGCGTATGCATGTCAAATTTGCTAAATAAATAAATAAAACTAGCATGCTAACAATTAGCATGTGTCACGTACCAACTTATATGACTCTTTGGCGTATGCATGTCAAATTTGCTAAAAAAAAAAAAAAAATGCTAGCATGCTAACAATTAGCATGTGTCACGTACCAACTTGTATGACTCTTTGGCGTATGCATGTCAAATTTGCTAAATAAATAAATAAAACTAGCATGCTAACAATTAGCATGTGTCACGTACCAACTTATATGACTCTTTGGCGTATGCATGTCAAATTTGCTAAATAAATAAATAAAACTAGCATGCTAACAATTAGCATGTGTCACATACCAACTTATATGACTCTTTGGCGTATGCATGTCTAATTTGCTAAATAAATAAATAAAACTAGCATGCTAACAATTAGCATGTGTCACGTACCAACTTATATGACTCTTTGGCGTATGCATGTCAAATTTGCTAAATAAATAAATAAAACTAGCATGCTAACAATTAGCATGTGTCACGTACCAACTTATATGACTCTTTGGCGTATGCATGTCAAATTTGCTAAAAAAAAAAAAAAAAGCTAGCATGCTAACAATTAGCATGTGTCACGTACCAACTTATATGACTCTTTGGCGTATGCATGTCAAATTTGCTAAATAAATAAATAAAACTAGCATGCTAACAATTAGCATGTGTCACGTACCAACTTATATGACTCTTTGGCGTATGCATGTCAAATTTGCTAAAAAAAAAAAAAAAATGCTAGCATGCTAACAATTAGCATGTGTCACGTACCAACTTGTATGACTCTTTGGCGTATGCATGTCAAATTTGCTAAATAAATAAATAAAACTAGCATGCTAACAATTAGCATGTGTCACGTACCAACTTATATGACTCTTTGGCGTATGCATGTCAAATTTGCTAAATAAATAAATAAAACTAGCATGCTAACAATTAGCATGTGTCACATACCAACTTATATGACTCTTTGGCGTATGCATGTCTAATTTGCTAAATAAATAAATAAAACTAGCATGCTAACAATTAGCATGTGTCACGTACCAACTTATATGACTCTTTGGCGTATGCATGTCAAATTTGCTAAATAAATAAATAAAACTAGCATGCTAACAATTAGCATGTGTCACGTACCAACTTATATGACTCTTTGGCGTATGCATGTCAAATTTGCTAAAAAAAAAAAAAAAAGCTAGCATGCTAACAATTAGCATGTGTCACGTACCAACTTATATGACTCTTTGGCGTATGCATGTCAAATTTGCTAAATAAATAAATAAAACTAGCATGCTAACAATTAGCATGTGTCACGTACCAACTTATATGACTCTTTGGCGTATGCATGTCAAATTTGCTAAAAAAAAAAAAAAAATGCTAGCATGCTAACAATTAGCATGTGTCACGTACCAACTTGTATGACTCTTTGGCGTATGCATGTCAAATTTGCTAAATAAATAAATAAAACTAGCATGCTAACAATTAGCATGTGTCACGTACCAACTTATATGACTCTTTGGCGTATGCATGTCAAATTTGCTAAAAAAATAAATAAAACTAGCATGCTAACAATTAGCATGTGTCACATACCAACTTATATGACTCTTTGGCGTATGCATGTCAAATTTGCTAAAAAAAATAAATAAAGCTAGCATGCTAACAATTAGCATGTGTCACGTACCAACTTATATGACTCTTTGGCGTATGCATGTCAAATTTGCTAAATAAATAAATAAAACTAGCATGCTAACAATTAGCATGTGTCACGTACCAACTTATATGACTCTGTGGCGTATGCATGTCAAATTTGCTAAAAAATAAATAAAACTAGCATGCTAACAATTAGCATGTGTCACGTACCAACTTATATGACTCTTTGGCGTATGCATGTCAAATTTGCTAAATAAATAAATAAAACTAGCATGCTAACAATTAGCATGTGTCACGTACCAACTTATATGACTCTTTGGCGTATGCATGTCAAATTTGCTAAAAAAAAAAAAAAAATGCTAGCATGCTAACAATTAGCATGTGTCACGTACCAACTTGTATGACTCTTTGGCGTATGCATGTCAAATTTGCTAAATAAATAAATAAAACTAGCATGCTAACAATTAGCATGTGTCACGTACCAACTTATATGACTCTTTGGCGTATGCATGTCAAATTTGCTAAAAAAATAAATAAAACTAGCATGCTAACAATTAGCATGTGTCACATACCAACTTATATGACTCTTTGGCGTATGCATGTCAAATTTGCTAAAAAAAATAAATAAAGCTAGCATGCTAACAATTAGCATGTGTCACGTACCAACTTATATGACTCTTTGGCGTATGCATGTCAAATTTGCTAAATAAATAAATAAAACTAGCATGCTAACAATTAGCATGTGTCACGTACCAACTTATATGACTCTGTGGCGTATGCATGTCAAATTTGCTAAAAAATAAATAAAACTAGCATGCTAACAATTAGCATGTGTCACGTACCAACTTATATGACTCTTTGGCGTATGCATGTCAAATTTGCTAAATAAATAAATAAAACTAGCATGCTAACAATTAGCATGTGTCACGTACCAACTTATATGACTCTTTGGCGTATGCATGTCAAATTTGCTAAAAAAAAAAAAAAAATGCTAGCATGCTAACAATTAGCATGTGTCACGTACCAACTTGTATGACTCTTTGGCGTATGCATGTCAAATTTGCTAAATAAATAAATAAAACTAGCATGCTAACAATTAGCATGTGTCACGTACCAACTTATATGACTCTTTGGCGTATGCATGTCAAATTTGCTAAAAAAATAAATAAAACTAGCATGCTAACAATTAGCATGTGTCACATACCAACTTATATGACTCTTTGGCGTATGCATGTCAAATTTGCTAAAAAAAATAAATAAAGCTAGCATGCTAACAATTAGCATGTGTCACGTACCAACTTATATGACTCTTTGGCGTATGCATGTCAAATTTGCTAAATAAATAAATAAAACTAGCATGCTAACAATTAGCATGTGTCACGTACCAACTTATATGACTCTGTGGCGTATGCATGTCAAATTTGCTAAAAAATAAATAAAACTAGCATGCTAACAATTAGCATGTGTCACGTACCAACTTATATGACTCTTTGGCGTATGCATGTCAAATTTGCTAAATAAATAAATAAAACTAGCATGCTAACAATTAGCATGTGTCACGTACCAACTTATATGACTCTTTGGCGTATGCATGTCAAATTTGCTAAAAAAAAAAAAAAAATGCTAGCATGCTAACAATTAGCATGTGTCACGTACCAACTTGTATGACTCTTTGGCGTATGCATGTCAAATTTGCTAAATAAATAAATAAAACTAGCATGCTAACAATTAGCATGTGTCACGTACCAACTTATATGACTCTTTGGCGTATGCATGTCAAATTTGCTAAAAAAATAAATAAAACTAGCATGCTAACAATTAGCATGTGTCACATACCAACTTATATGACTCTTTGGCGTATGCATGTCAAATTTGCTAAAAAAAATAAATAAAGCTAGCATGCTAACAATTAGCATGTGTCACGTACCAACTTATATGACTCTTTGGCGTATGCATGTCAAATTTGCTAAATAAATAAATAAAACTAGCATGCTAACAATTAGCATGTGTCACGTACCAACTTATATGACTCTGTGGCGTATGCATGTCAAATTTGCTAAAAAATAAATAAAACTAGCATGCTAACAATTAGCATGTGTCACGTACCAACTTATATGACTCTTTGGCGTATGCATGTCAAATTTGCTAAATAAATAAATAAAACTAGCATGCTAACAATTAGCATGTGTCACGTACCAACTTATATGACTCTTTGGCGTATGCATGTCAAATTTGCTAAAAAAAAAAAAAAAATGCTAGCATGCTAACAATTAGCATGTGTCACGTACCAACTTGTATGACTCTTTGGCGTATGCATGTCAAATTTGCTAAATAAATAAATAAAACTAGCATGCTAACAATTAGCATGTGTCACGTACCAACTTATATGACTCTTTGGCGTATGCATGTCAAATTTGCTAAAAAAATAAATAAAACTAGCATGCTAACAATTAGCATGTGTCACATACCAACTTATATGACTCTTTGGCGTATGCATGTCAAATTTGCTAAAAAAAATAAATAAAGCTAGCATGCTAACAATTAGCATGTGTCACGTACCAACTTATATGACTCTTTGGCGTATGCATGTCAAATTTGCTAAATAAATAAATAAAACTAGCATGCTAACAATTAGCATGTGTCACGTACCAACTTATATGACTCTGTGGCGTATGCATGTCAAATTTGCTAAAAAATAAATAAAACTAGCATGCTAACAATTAGCATGTGTCACGTACCAACTTATATGACTCTTTGGCGTATGCATGTCAAATTTGCTAAATAAATAAATAAAACTAGCATGCTAACAATTAGCATGTGTCACGTACCAACTTATATGACTCTTTGGCGTATGCATGTCAAATTTGCTAAAAAAAAAAAAAAAATGCTAGCATGCTAACAATTAGCATGTGTCACGTACCAACTTGTATGACTCTTTGGCGTATGCATGTCAAATTTGCTAAATAAATAAATAAAACTAGCATGCTAACAATTAGCATGTGTCACGTACCAACTTATATGACTCTTTGGCGTATGCATGTCAAATTTGCTAAAAAAATAAATAAAATGCTAGCATGCTAACAATTAGCATGTGTCACGTACCAACTTGTATGACTCTTTGGCGTATGCATGTCAAATTTGCTAAATAAATAAATAAAACTAGCATGCTAACAATTAGCATGTGTCACGTACCAACTTATATGACTCTTTGGCGTATGCATGTCAAATTTGCTAAATAAATAAATAAAACTAGCATGCTAACAATTAGCATGTGTCACATACCAACTTATATGACTCTTTGGCGTATGCATGTCTAATTTGCTAAATAAATAAATAAAACTAGCATGCTAACAATTAGCATGTGTCACGTACCAACTTATATGACTCTTTGGCGTATGCATGTCAAATTTGCTAAATAAATAAATAAAACTAGCATGCTAACAATTAGCATGTGTCACGTACCAACTTATATGACTCTTTGGCGTATGCATGTCAAATTTGCTAAAAAAAAAAAAAAAGCTAGCATGCTAACAATTAGCATGTGTCACGTACCAACTTATATGACTCTTTGGCGTATGCATGTCAAATTTGCTAAATAAATAAATAAAACTAGCATGCTAACAATTAGCATGTGTCACGTACCAACTTATATGACTCTTTGGCGTATGCATGTCAAATTTGCTAAAAAAAAAAAAAAAATGCTAGCATGCTAACAATTAGCATGTGTCACGTACCAACTTGTATGACTCTTTGGCGTATGCATGTCAAATTTGCTAAATAAATAAATAAAACTAGCATGCTAACAATTAGCATGTGTCACGTACCAACTTATATGACTCTTTGGCGTATGCATGTCAAATTTGCTAAAAAAATAAATAAAACTAGCATGCTAACAATTAGCATGTGTCACATACCAACTTATATGACTCTTTGGCGTATGCATGTCAAATTTGCTAAAAAAAATAAATAAAGCTAGCATGCTAACAATTAGCATGTGTCACGTACCAACTTATATGACTCTTTGGCGTATGCATGTCAAATTTGCTAAATAAATAAATAAAACTAGCATGCTAACAATTAGCATGTGTCACGTACCAACTTATATGACTCTGTGGCGTATGCATGTCAAATTTGCTAAAAAATAAATAAAACTAGCATGCTAACAATTAGCATGTGTCACGTACCAACTTATATGACTCTTTGGCGTATGCATGTCAAATTTGCTAAATAAATAAATAAAACTAGCATGCTAACAATTAGCATGTGTCACGTACCAACTTATATGACTCTTTGGCGTATGCATGTCAAATTTGCTAAAAAAAAAAAAAAAATGCTAGCATGCTAACAATTAGCATGTGTCACGTACCAACTTGTATGACTCTTTGGCGTATGCATGTCAAATTTGCTAAATAAATAAATAAAACTAGCATGCTAACAATTAGCATGTGTCACGTACCAACTTATATGACTCTTTGGCGTATGCATGTCAAATTTGCTAAAAAAATAAATAAAACTAGCATGCTAACAATTAGCATGTGTCACATACCAACTTATATGACTCTTTGGCGTATGCATGTCAAATTTGCTAAAAAAAATAAATAAAGCTAGCATGCTAACAATTAGCATGTGTCACGTACCAACTTATATGACTCTTTGGCGTATGCATGTCAAATTTGCTAAATAAATAAATAAAACTAGCATGCTAACAATTAGCATGTGTCACGTACCAACTTATATGACTCTGTGGCGTATGCATGTCAAATTTGCTAAAAAATAAATAAAACTAGCATGCTAACAATTAGCATGTGTCACGTACCAACTTATATGACTCTTTGGCGTATGCATGTCAAATTTGCTAAATAAATAAATAAAACTAGCATGCTAACAATTAGCATGTGTCACGTACCAACTTATATGACTCTTTGGCGTATGCATGTCAAATTTGCTAAAAAAAAAAAAAAAAAGCTAGCATGCTAACAATTAGCATGTGTCACGTACCAACTTGTATGACTCTTTGGCGTATGCATGTCAAATTTGCTAAATAAATAAATAAAACTAGCATGCTAACAATTAGCATGTGTCACGTACCAACTTATATGACTCTTTGGCGTATGCATGTCAAATTTGCTAAAAAAATAAATAAAACTAGCATGCTAACAATTAGCATGTGTCACATACCAACTTATATGACTCTTTGGCGTATGCATGTCAAATTTGCTAAAAAAAATAAATAAAGCTAGCATGCTAACAATTAGCATGTGTCACGTACCAACTTATATGACTCTTTGGCGTATGCATGTCAAATTTGCTAAATAAATAAATAAAACTAGCATGCTAACAATTAGCATGTGTCACGTACCAACTTATATGACTCTGTGGCGTATGCATGTCAAATTTGCTAAAAAATAAATAAAACTAGCATGCTAACAATTAGCATGTGTCACGTACCAACTTATATGACTCTTTGGCGTATGCATGTCAAATTTGCTAAATAAATAAATAAAACTAGCATGCTAACAATTAGCATGTGTCACGTACCAACTTATATGACTCTTTGGCGTATGCATGTCAAATTTGCTAAAAAAAAATAAAAAATGCTAGCATGCTAACAATTAGCATGTGTCACGTACCAACTTGTATGACTCTTTGGCGTATGCATGTCAAATTTGCTAAATAAATAAATAAAACTAGCATGCTAACAATTAGCATGTGTCACGTACCAACTTATATGACTCTTTGGCGTATGCATGTCAAATTTGCTAAAAAAATAAATAAAACTAGCATGCTAACAATTAGCATGTGTCACATACCAACTTATATGACTCTTTGGCGTATGCATGTCAAATTTGCTAAAAAAAATAAATAAAGCTAGCATGCTAACAATTAGCATGTGTCACGTACCAACTTATATGACTCTTTGGCGTATGCATGTCAAATTTGCTAAATAAATAAATAAAACTAGCATGCTAACAATTAGCATGTGTCACGTACCAACTTATATGACTCTGTGGCGTATGCATGTCAAATTTGCTAAAAAATAAATAAAACTAGCATGCTAACAATTAGCATGTGTCACGTACCAACTTATATGACTCTTTGGCGTATGCATGTCAAATTTGCTAAATAAATAAATAAAACTAGCATGCTAACAATTAGCATGTGTCACGTACCAACTTATATGACTCTTTGGCGTATGCATGTCAAATTTGCTAAAAAAAAAAAAAAAATGCTAGCATGCTAACAATTAGCATGTGTCACGTACCAACTTGTATGACTCTTTGGCGTATGCATGTCAAATTTGCTAAATAAATAAATAAAACTAGCATGCTAACAATTAGCATGTGTCACGTACCAACTTATATGACTCTTTGGCGTATGCATGTCAAATTTGCTAAAAAAATAAATAAAACTAGCATGCTAACAATTAGCATGTGTCACATACCAACTTATATGACTCTTTGGCGTATGCATGTCAAATTTGCTAAAAAAAATAAATAAAGCTAGCATGCTAACAATTAGCATGTGTCACGTACCAACTTATATGACTCTTTGGCGTATGCATGTCAAATTTGCTAAATAAATAAATAAAACTAGCATGCTAACAATTAGCATGTGTCACGTACCAACTTATATGACTCTGTGGCGTATGCATGTCAAATTTGCTAAAAAATAAATAAAACTAGCATGCTAACAATTAGCATGTGTCACGTACCAACTTATATGACTCTTTGGCGTATGCATGTCAAATTTGCTAAATAAATAAATAAAACTAGCATGCTAACAATTAGCATGTGTCACGTACCAACTTATATGACTCTTTGGCGTATGCATGTCAAATTTGCTAAAAAAAAAAAAAAAATGCTAGCATGCTAACAATTAGCATGTGTCACGTACCAACTTGTATGACTCTTTGGCGTATGCATGTCAAATTTGCTAAATAAATAAATAAAACTAGCATGCTAACAATTAGCATGTGTCACGTACCAACTTATATGACTCTTTGGCGTATGCATGTCAAATTTGCTAAAAAAATAAATAAAACTAGCATGCTAACAATTAGCATGTGTCACATACCAACTTATATGACTCTTTGGCGTATGCATGTCAAATTTGCTAAAAAAAATAAATAAAGCTAGCATGCTAACAATTAGCATGTGTCACGTACCAACTTATATGACTCTTTGGCGTATGCATGTCAAATTTGCTAAATAAATAAATAAAACTAGCATGCTAACAATTAGCATGTGTCACGTACCAACTTATATGACTCTGTGGCGTATGCATGTCAAATTTGCTAAAAAATAAATAAAACTAGCATGCTAACAATTAGCATGTGTCACGTACCAACTTATATGACTCTTTGGCGTATGCATGTCAAATTTGCTAAATAAATAAATAAAACTAGCATGCTAACAATTAGCATGTGTCACGTACCAACTTATATGACTCTTTGGCGTATGCATGTCAAATTTGCTAAAAAAAAAAAAAAAATGCTAGCATGCTAACAATTAGCATGTGTCACGTACCAACTTGTATGACTCTTTGGCGTATGCATGTCAAATTTGCTAAATAAATAAATAAAACTAGCATGCTAACAATTAGCATGTGTCACGTACCAACTTATATGACTCTTTGGCGTATGCATGTCAAATTTGCTAAAAAAATAAATAAAACTAGCATGCTAACAATTAGCATGTGTCACATACCAACTTATATGACTCTTTGGCGTATGCATGTCAAATTTGCTAAAAAAAATAAATAAAGCTAGCATGCTAACAATTAGCATGTGTCACGTACCAACTTATATGACTCTTTGGCGTATGCATGTCAAATTTGCTAAATAAATAAATAAAACTAGCATGCTAACAATTAGCATGTGTCACGTACCAACTTATATGACTCTGTGGCGTATGCATGTCAAATTTGCTAAAAAATAAATAAAACTAGCATGCTAACAATTAGCATGTGTCACGTACCAACTTATATGACTCTTTGGCGTATGCATGTCAAATTTGCTAAATAAATAAATAAAACTAGCATGCTAACAATTAGCATGTGTCACGTACCAACTTATATGACTCTTTGGCGTATGCATGTCAAATTTGCTAAAAAAAAAAAAAAAATGCTAGCATGCTAACAATTAGCATGTGTCACGTACCAACTTGTATGACTCTTTGGCGTATGCATGTCAAATTTGCTAAATAAATAAATAAAACTAGCATGCTAACAATTAGCATGTGTCACGTACCAACTTATATGACTCTTTGGCGTATGCATGTCAAATTTGCTAAAAAAATAAATAAAACTAGCATGCTAACAATTAGCATGTGTCACATACCAACTTATATGACTCTTTGGCGTATGCATGTCAAATTTGCTAAAAAAAATAAATAAAGCTAGCATGCTAACAATTAGCATGTGTCACGTACCAACTTATATGACTCTTTGGCGTATGCATGTCAAATTTGCTAAATAAATAAATAAAACTAGCATGCTAACAATTAGCATGTGTCACGTACCAACTTATATGACTCTGTGGCGTATGCATGTCAAATTTGCTAAACAAATAAATAAAACTAGCATGCTAACAATTAGCATGTGTCACGTACCAACTTATATGACTCTGTGGCGTATGCATGTCAAATTTGCTAAACAAATAAATAAAACTAGCATGCTAACAATTAGCATGTGTCACGTACCAACTTGTATGACTCTTTGGCGTATGCATGTCAAATTTGCTAAAAAAATAAATAAAGCTAGCATGCTAACAATTAGCATGTGTCACGTACCAACTTGTATGAATCGTAGGCATACGCATGGAAAATTTTCTTTAAAAAAAAAAGCCAGCTTGTAACATTATCATGCTACCAATGTAGCACGTGTCATATAGCAAGTTATTTCATTTTCCCCACAAACTTGTTTAAGACTAGACAGGAAGTAAAAAACACCAACAAGTCAGACATGAAAAGGATGAGCATGGTTTCCTGTGAAAGGTACCACCTCCAGCTGTGCTGTGAGGACATGAGTAGATTGTCATTAAGATCAATGCTTATCACAGCCGTCTCCAAGGCGACGGCTGCGGCAAGAGCAGCTCTCTGCTGCCCTCCAGAGGCTGCAGAGGGAAATACATAACAAAGGTTTTCCAGGCCAGGGACTCATGCTTTGAAGCGGAGTGCCTAGGACTTAAAAATAGGGATGTCCGATAATGGCTTGTTTGCCGATATCCGATATTGTCCAACTCTTAATTACCGATACCGATATCAACCGATACTGATATATACAGTCGTGGAATTAACACATTATTAGAGATGTCCGATAATATTGGCCTGCCGATATTATCGGCCGATATATGCGTTAAAATGTAATATCGGAAATTATCGGTATCGTTTTTTTTATTATCGGTATCGTTTTTTAAATTTTTTTATTTAAATCAACATCAAAACAAAACAAAAAAACGATACCGATACTAAGAATAACGATACCGATAATTTCCGATATTACATTTTAAAGCATTTATCGGCCGATAATATCGGTCTACCAATCTCAGGTCTGCTCTAACCACTAGGCCACTGAGCAGGGCAAGGAAAAGTATTTCTAGTAGCCTATATTATAAAAAATAGGGATGTCCGATAATGGCTTGTTTGCCGATATCCGATATTGTCCAACTCTTAATTACCGATACCGATATCAACCGATACTGATATATACAGTCGTGGAATTAACACATTATTAGAGATGTCCGATAATATTGGCCTGCCGATATTATCGGCCGATAAATGCGTTAAAATGTAATATCGGAAATTATCGGTATCGTTTTTTTTATTATCAGTATCGTTTTTAAAAAAAAAATTAAATCAACATAAAAAACACAAGATACACTTACAATTAGTGCACCAACCCAAAAAACCTCCCTCCCCCCATTTCTTTCTGTTATCAATATTCTGCTTCCTACATTATATATCAATATATATCAATACAGTCTGCAAGGGATACAGTCCGTAAGCACACATGATTGTGCGTGCTGCTGCTCCACTAATAGTACTAACCTTTAACACTTCATTTTACTCATTTTCATCAATTACTAGTTTCTATGTAACTGTTTTTATATTGTTGTACTTTCTTTTTTATTCAAGAAAATGCTTTTAATTTAGTTATCTTATTTTATTATTTTTTTCAAAAAGTACCTTATCTTCACCATACCTGGTTGTCCAAATTAGGCATAATAATGTGTTAATTCCACGACTGCATATATCGGTTGATATCGGTATCGGTTGATATCGGTATCGGTAATTAAAGAGTTGGACAATATCGGAATATCGGCAAAAAGCCATTATCGGACATCCCTACACATTATTATGCTTAATTTGGACAACCAGGTATGGTGAAGATAAGGTCCTTTTTAAAAAAAATTATTAAAATAAAATAAGATAACTAAATTAAAAACATTTTCTTGAATAAAAAAAGAAAGTAAAACAATATAAAAACAGTTACATAGAAACTAGTAATGAATGAAAATGAGTCAAATGAAGTGTTAAAGGTTAGTACTATTAGTGGAGCAGCAGCACGCACAATCATGTGTGCTTACGGACTGTATCCCTTGCAGACTGTATTGATATATATTGATATATAATGTAGGAAGCAGAATATTAATAACAGAAAGAAACAACCCTTTTGTGTGAATGAGTGTGAAAAAAACCCCAATAAAAACACGATACCGATACTAAAAATAACGATACCGATAATTTCCGATATTACATTTTAAAGCATTTATCGGCCGATAATATCTGTCTACCAATCTCAGGTCTGCTCTAACCACTAGGCCACTGAGCAGGGCAAGGAAAAGTATTTCTAGTAGGGATGTCCGATAAATGCGTTAAAATGTAATATCGGAAATTATCAGTATCGTTTTTTTTATTATCTGTATCAGTTTTTTATTTAATTTTTTAAATTTTTTTATTAAATCAACATAAAAAACACAAGATACACTTACAATTAGTGCACCAACCCAACAAACCTCCCTCCCCCCATTTATTCCTGTTATCAATATTCTGCTTCCTACATTATATATCAATATATATCAATACAGTCTGCAAGGGATACAGTCCGTAAGCACACATGATTGTGCGTGCTGCTGCTCCACTAATAGTACTAACCTTTAACACTTCATTTTACTCATTTTCTGTAATTACTAGTTTCTATGTAACTGTTTTTATATTGTTTTACTTTCTTTTTTATTCAAGAAAATGTTTTTAATTTAGTTATCTTATTTTATTTATTTTTTTAAAAAGTACCTTATCTTCACCATACCTGGTTGTCCAAATTAGGCATAATAATGTGTTAATTCCACGACTGCATATATCGGTTGATATCGGTATCGGTTGATATCGGTATCGGTAATTAAAGAGTTGGACAATATCGGAATATCGGATATCTGCAAAAAGCCATTATTGGACATCCCTACACATTATTATGCCTAATTTGGACAACCAGGTATGGTGAAGATAAGGTACTTTTTAAAAAAAAATTGTAAAATAAGATAAATAAATTAAAAACATTTTCTTGAATAAAAAAGAAAGTACAACAATATAAAAACAGTTACATAGAAACTAGTAATGAATGAAAATGAGTCAAATGAACTGTTAAAGGTTAGTACTATTAGTGGACGATCATGTGTGCTTACGGACTGTATCCCTTGCAGACTGTATTGATATATATTGATATATAATGTAGGAAGCAGAATATTAATAACAGAAAGAAACAACCCTTTTGTGTGAATGAGTGTGAAAAAAACCCCCCCAAAAAACAACGATACCGATACTAAAAATAACGATACCGATAATTTCCGATATTACATTTTAAAGCATTTATCGGCCGATAATATCGGTCTACCAATCTCAGGTCTGCTCTAACCACTAGGCCACTGAGCAGGGCAAGGAAAAGTATTTCTAGTAGGGATGTCCGATAATATTGGCCTGCCGATATTATTGGCCGATAAATGCGTTAATGTAATATCGGAAATTATCGGTATCGTTTTTTTTATTATCTGTATCGTTTTTTGTTTTTTTGTTTTTTTTTAATTAAATCCACATAAAAAACACAAGATACACTTACAATTAGTGCACCAACCCAAAAAACCTCCCTCCCCCCATTTCTTTCTGTTATCAATATTCTGCTTCCTACATTATATATCAATATATAATATATATATATTTTATTTGATTCATTTTTTTAAAAAGTACCTTATCTTCACCCTACCTGGTTGTCCAAATTAGGCATAATAATGTGTAGGGATGTCCGATAATGGCTTTTTGCAGATATCCGATATTCCGATATTGTCCAACTCTTTAATTACCGATACCGATATCAACCGATATATGCAGTCGTGGAATTAACACATTATTATGCCTAATTTGGACAACCAGGTATGGTGAAGATAAGGTACTTTTTTTAAAAAATTATAAAATAAAATAAGATAAATAAATTAAAAACATTTTCTTGAATAAAAAAGAAAGTACAACAATATAAAAACAGTTACATAGAAACTAGTAATTGATGAAAATGAGTAAAATGAAGTGTTAAAGGTTAGTACTATTAGTGGAGCAGCAGCACGCACAATCATGTGTGCTTACGGACTGTATCCCTTGCAGACTGTATTGATATATATTGATATATAATGTAGGAAGCAGAATATTGATAACAGGAATAAATGGGGGGAGGGAGGTTTTTTGGGTTGGTGCACTAATTGTAAGTGTATCTTGTGTTTTTTATGTTGATTTAATAAAAAAACAACAACAAAAACGATACAGATAATAAAAAAACCGATACCGATAATTTCCGATATTACATTTTAACGCATTTATCGGCCGATAATACTTTTCCTTGCCCTGCTCAGTGGCCTAGTGGTTAGAGCAGACCTGAGATTGGTAGACCGATATTATCGGCCGATAAATGCTTTAAAATGTAATATCGGAAATTATCGGTTTCGTTATTTTTAGTATCGGTATCGGTTTGTTTTTTTTCGGGTTTTTTTTCACACTCATTCACACAAAAGGGTTGTTTCTTTCTGTTATTAATATTCTACTTCCTACATTATATATCAATATATATCAATACAGTCTGCAAGGGATACAGTCCGTAAGCACACATGATTGTGCGTGCTGCTGCTCCACTAATAGTACTAACCTTTAACACTTCAGTTTACTCATTTTCATTCATTACTAGTTTCTATGTAACTGTTTTTATATTGTTTTACTTTCTTTTTCATTCAAGAAAATGCTTTTAATTTAGTTATCTTATTTTATTATTTTTAAAAAGTACCTTATCTTCACCATACCTGGTTGTCCAAATTAGGCATAATAATGTGTTAATTCCACGACTGCATATATCGGTTGATATCGGTATCGGTTGATATCGGTATCGGTAATTAAAGAGTTGGACAATATCGGCATATCGGATATCGGCAAAAAGCCATTATCGGACATCCCTAATTTCTAGTTACTGATGTGTCCGATGATCTTTGCTTGCGTGTCCACCAGGTGGACTTGACCGTCTTGGTCTTGGACGTCAACGACAACGCCCCGGTATTCCAGAGGCGGGACTATGCCGTGACCGTCCCCGAGGACGTGGCGGTGGGCACCGAGGTGCTCCGAGTGCTGGCCACGAGCGCCGACATCGGTCCCAACGCCGACATCGCCTACAGGATCCGCTCGGGCAACGAGTTGGCCAAGTTCTCCATGGACAGGATCCTCGGTGAGTTCGCGACAAGTCTCGACGCCGTCCGGGTTCCCGACGTGACTTGCCCGTCTCTTCCAGGGTCCGTTTTCGTGAGCGACGACTTGGACTTCGAGGTGTGCAAGGACTACTACCTGACGGTGGAGGCCTGGGACGGCGGCAGCCCTCCGCTCAGCGCCGCCACCATGGTGAGCATCCAGCTGATGGACGTCAACGACAACGCCCCGGCTTTCAGTCAGGACGTCTACAACGTGCTGGTGGGCGAGGACGCGCCCGTCGGACATTCCATAACCAAGGTAGCGTTGGATGCACTTTGACCCGCCGCCGTGTGTTAGTGAGCTGAATGCTTCACTTCAGGTGCTGGCAGAGGACCTGGACAGCCAAGTCAATGGACGCATCACCTACTCCATCCTCAAAGGCGACCGCGCTAACCACTTCTGGATCGACCCGGTGACGGGGCTCCTCAAAGTCAATAAGCGTCTGGACCGAGAGCTGGTAAGGACGCCAAAGGTCTCGGCGGGAATCCATAATCATTTTCCAGTTCACGACTCGACTCAAGGTTAACGTGCGCAGAAGGATGACATTATGCAGACGGAACAAAGCCTGAGCACCTTTTTGTCGGACCACATAAAATGATGTGGCGGGCCACCTTAAATAATGTAGCGGACCACATAGAATTATGTGGCAGGCCACATAAATAATGTATAGCCGACCACAAAACTAATGTGGTAGGCCACATAAATAATGTAGAGGACCACATAAAATTATGTGGCAGGCCACGTAAATAATGGTAGGCCACATAAATAATGTATAGCCGACCACATAAAATTATGTGGTAGGCCACATAAATAATGTAGAGGACCACATAAAATGATGTGGCAGGCCACGTAAATAATGGTAGGCCACATAAATAATGTATAGCCGACCACATAAAATGATGTGGTAGGCCACGTAAATAATGGTAGGCCACATAAATAATGTATAGCCGACCACATAAAATGATGTGGTAGGCCACATACATAATGTAGAGGACCACATAAAATTATGTGGCAAGCCACATAAATAATGGTAGGCCACATAAATAATGTATAGCCAACCACGTACAAATGATGTGGTAGGCCACATAAATAATGTAGAGGACCACATTAAGTAATGTGGTGGACATCATAAATAATGTGTCAGACCAAATAAATAATGTATAGCGGACCACCTTAAATACTGTAGCGGACCACATAATATGATGTGGCGGGCCACTTTAAATAATGTAGCGGACCACATACAATTATGTGGCAGGCCACATAAATAATGTATAGCCGACCACAAAACTAATGTGGTAGGCCACATAAATAATGTATAGCCGACCACAAAACTAATGTGGTAGGCCACATAAATAATGTAGAGGACCACATAAAATTATGTGGCAGGCCACGTAAATAATGTATAGCCAACCACATAAAATGTTGTGGTAGGCCACGTAAATAATGTAGAGGACCACATAAAATTATGTGGCAGGCCACATAAATAATGGTAGGCCACATAAATTATGTATAGCCGACCACATAAAATGATGTGGTAGGCCACGTAAATAATGTAGAGGACCACATTAAGTAATGTGGTGGACATCATAAATAATGTGACGGACCAAATAAATAATGTATAGCGGACCACCTTAAATACTGTAGCGGACCACATAAAATGATGTGGCAGGCCACATAAATAATGTATAGCGGACCACATAAAATGATGTGGCGGGCCACCTTAAATAAAGTAGCGGACCACATAGAATTATGTGGCAGGCCACATAAATAATGGTAGGCCACATAAATAATGTATAGCCGACCACAAAACTAATGTGGTAGGCCACCTAAATAATGTAGAGGACCACATAAAATTATGTGGCAGGCCACGTAAATAATGGCAGGCCACGTAAATAATGTATAGCCGACCACATAAGATGATGTGGTAGGCCACGTAAATAATGTAGAGGACCACATAAAATTATGTGGCAGGCCACATAAATAATGGTAGGCCACGTAAAAAATGGTAGGCCACATAAATAATGTATAGCCGACCACATAAAATTATGTGGTAGGCCGCAAAAATAATGTAGAGGACCACATTAAGTAATGTGGTGGACATCATAAATAATGTGACGGACCAAATAAATAATGTATAGCGGACCACCTTAAATACTGTAGCGGACCACATAAAATGATGTGGCAGGCCACATAAATAATGTATAGCGGACCACATAAAATTATGTGGCGGGCCACCTTAAATAAAGTAGCGGACCACATAGAATTATGTGGCAGGCCACATAAATAATGGTAGGCCACATAAATAATGTATAGCCGACCACAAAACTAATGTGGTAGGCCACATAAATAATGTAGAGGACCACATAAAATTATGTGGCAGGCCACGTAAATAATGGTAGGCCACATAAATAATGTATAGCCGACCACATAAAATTATGTGGTAGGCCACATAAATAATGTAGAGGACCACATAAAATTATGTGGCAGGCCACATAAATAATGGTAGGCCACATAAATAATGTATACCCGACCACATAAAATGAGGTGGTAGGCCACATAAATAATGTAGAGGACCACATAAAATTATGTGGCAGGCCACGTAAATAATGGTAGGCCACATAAAAAATGGTAGGCCACATAAATAATGTATAGCCGACCACGTAAAAATGATGTGGTAGGCCACAAAAATAATGTAGAGGACCACATGAAATTATGTGGCAGGCCACATAAATAATGGTAGTTCACATAAAAAATGGTAGGCCACATAAATAATGTATAGCCGACCACATACAATTATGTGGCGGGCCACCTTAAATAATGTAGCGGACCACATACAATTATGTGGCGGGCCACCTTAAATAATGTAGCGGACCACATACAATGATGTGGCGGGCCACCTTAAATAATGTAGCGGACCACATACAATTATGTGGTGGGCCACCTTAAATAATGTAGCGGACCACATACAATTATGTGGCGGGCCACCTTAAATAATGTAGCGGACCACATACAATTATGTGGCGGGCCACCCTAAATAATGTAGCGGACCACATACAATTATGTGGCGGGCCACCTTAAATAATGTAGCGGACCACATACAATTATGTGGCGGTCCACCTTAAATAATGTAGCGGACCACATACAATAATGTGGTGGGCCACATTAAATAATGTAGTGGACCACATACAATAATGTGGTGGGCCACATTAAATAATGTAGTGGACCACATACAATTATGTGGTGGGCCACCTTAAATAATGTAGCGGACCACATACAATTATGTGGTGGGCCACCTTAAATAATGTAGCGGACCACATAAAATAATATGCTGGACCACATAAATAAATTGGCAGATCAAATAAATCATGTACAGCGAACCAGGGCAGGCCACATGAAATGATATGGTGGGCCACTTTATATAATGTTGGGAGCCATTTTCAAGGCGGTTTTCCAGCTGTGGCACACACCTGCACTCAGCTGGCCCCTCCCCCTTGCAGCTGTGGCACACACCTGCACTCAGCTGGCCCCTCCCCCTTGCAGGTGTGGCACACACCTGCACTCAGCTGGCCCCTCCCCCTTGCAGGTGTGGCGCTACACCCTGTCAGTGCAAGCCTTCGACAGCGGCTCCCCCGCCATGTCCTCCAGCGTCGCCGTCAACGTGGACGTCGCCGACGTCAACGACAACGCGCCCGTCTTCACCCCGCCCAACGCCACGGCCGTGGTCCAGGTAAGGGTGTGACCCCCCGAGTCTGTGCCGCAGCCAGGTGACGCCCACCTTCCCACCCCCGCAGCTGAGCCAGACTCCGGGCAGCGTCCTCCTGCAGCTGTCCGTCAGCGACAAAGACTCCCCCAGGAACGGGCCGCCCTTTGAGTTCCGCCTCCTTTCCGGGAACGAGGGAGGGTTCTTCACCTTGGACCAGACCGGGACGCTGAGGTCCGATGGCGTCTTCGGGCCCGAGTCCCCGAGGGAGTTCACCCTCGAAGTCCAGGTTGGATATCTTGTTTGTTTCCTCCCCGTGAGTGGAGTCACTTCCTGTTTCCCGTGAGTGGAGTCACTTCCTGTTTCCCGTGAGTGGAGTCACTTCCTGTTTCCCGTGAGTGGAGTCACTTCCTGTTTCCTCGTCAGGCCCGCGACTCCGGCAGACCTCCTCTGGTGTCGTCTTCCTGGCTCTTTCTGCGGGTCATCGGGAACAGTCAGTACAAGCCCGCCGCCTCGTCCTTGGAGGTCATCGTCGTCACGGCAACCGACACCTTCCAGGGCGGCCTGATCGGTCGCATCCACGCCACGGACCGGGACAGCAACGACGCGCTGTCCTTTACCCAGAAGCCCCAGCCCCAAAGCATGTTCAGCATTAACAGACGAGACGGCAGCGTGACGGCTCTCCCAGGCTTGGAGCCCGGCAGGTTTGGAAAACACCGTTAGACATTCCCTCCAGGACTTCACCTTCATGGCGCCAATTCACCGATAAAATGCTAGCTTAAAATGTTAGCATGCTACCTTTAGACAAGTTAACGTACTTTTAAGATGGTTTCAAGGATCCACAGCCTTGATTTGTAGGTTTAAATGAATTAAATTAGCTAAAATGTTAGCATGCTAAAGTTAGCATGCTAGCATAGGACAAGTTAACATACTTTTAAGATGGTTTCAAGGATCAAAAGCCATGATTTGTCGGTTTAAATGAATGAAATGAGCTAAAATGTTAGCATGCTAAAGTTAGCATGCTACCATAGGACAAGTTAACATACTTTTAAGATGGTTTCAAGGATCAAAAGCCATGATTTGTAGGTTTAAATGAATGAAATTAGTTAAAATGCTAGCTTAAAACGTTAGCATGCTAAAGTTAACATGCTACCATTACACAAGTTAACATACTTTTAAGATGGTTTCAAGTATCAAAAAGCAATGATTTGTAGGTTTAAATGAATGAAATGCGATAAAATGCTATCGTAGGACAAGTTAACATACTTTTAAGATGGTTTCAAGGATCAAAAGCCTTGATTTGTAGGTTTAAACGAATGAAATGCGATAAAATACTAGCTTAAAATGTTAGCATGCTAAAGTTAACATGCTACCATTAGATAAGTTAACATACTTTTAAAATGGTTTCAAGTATCAAAAGCCATGATTTGTAGGTTTAAACGAATGAAATGAGATAAAATGTTAGCATGCTAAAGTTAGAATGCTACCATAGGACAAGTTAACATACTTTTAAGATGGTTTCAAGGATCAAAAGCCTTGATTTGTAGGTTTAAATGAATTAAATTAGCTAAAATGTTTGTTAGCATGCTAAAGTTAGCATGCTAGCATAGGACAAGTTAACGTACTTTTAAGATGGTTTCAAGGATCCACAACCTTGATTTGTAGGTTTAAATGAATTAAATTAGCTAAAATGTTAGCATGCTAAAGTTAGCATGCTAGCATAGGACAAGTTAACGTACTTTTAAGATGGTTTCAAGTATCAAAAGCTTTGATTTGTAGGTTTAAATGAATGAAATGAGCTAAAATGTTAGCATGCTAAAGTTAACGTGCTACCATTAGACAAGTTTACATACATTTAAGATGGTTTCAAGTATCAAAACCCATGATTTGTAGGTTTAAAGAAATGAAATGAGATAAAATGCTACCATAGGACAAGTTAACATAATTTTAAGATGGTTTCAAGGATCAAAAGCCATGATTTGTAGGTTTAAATGAATGAAATTAGCTAAAATGTTAGCATGCTAAAGTTAGCATGCTAGCATAGGACAAGTTAATGTACTTTTAAGATAGTTTCAAGTATCAAAAGCCATGAGTTGTAGGTGCTAGCTTAAAATGTTAGCATGCTAAAATTAACATGCTACCATAGGGCAAGTTAATGTACTTTTAAGATAGTTTCAAGTATCAAAAGCCATGAGTTGTAGGTGCTAGCTTAAAATGTTAGCATGCTAAATATTTCAAAGTGGAATATTTAATGTGAATAATTGGAGCCATAAATATGTAAATAATTCATAACATGAATTTTGATTCATTACTATTTTTATTAGCAATGACAGATTCAAATAGAAAAAAAAGCCTTTTGTTATTAATGTCAACATTGCAACTTTTTCTCACCTCCGTACTAATATTTTGAGAATGTGCCGTTGAAAAACATGTAGCAAATGGCCCACACTTTGAACACCCGCGGTCAGATTGTGAGTTACCTTTCCAAAATGGCTGCTGTTTCTCCTCCCAGGTACCAGATGAACGCCACAGTCAGCGACGGACGCTTTGCGGTGATCGCGGGCGTTTCGGTGCACGTGGAACAGCTGACCGAGGCTTTGTTGCGCAGCGCGCTCGCCTTGAGGTTCGGATCCATGTCCCCCGAGGACCTGCTGGGACGCCACCTGGGCCAGATCAAGCCGGCGCTGCGGACGCTGGCGGGCTGGCGATGGTCGCCGGGGCAACAGGACCCGCTTCACATCCTGGGCGTGCAGCCGGCGGAGGGCGAGGGCGGCGTGGACCTCCTCGTGGCCGTCGAGCGACCCGAGACGTCCGGCGCCGGGCGGGCGGGAGGCTTCTACTCGCCGTCGGAGGTGGCCGCCAAGCTGAAGGAGGCGGCGGCGAGGGGGCAACTGCGGGGGGTCCTGGCCGGGGCGGCGGCGGTGGGCGGCGCCTGCTCGGGGAAGCTGGCGTGCGGAGACAAGACGTGCGAGCAGGTGACGGCGACGGAGGCGGGCTCGACCGTCGCCTACAGCACGGAGAGGGTCAGCGTGGTGTCGCCGCGGTTCAGGCGGGTCGAGACGTGCACCTGTCTTGGTAAATCACACGCCAGCTGGCAGGCGCTCGTGCGGTGGACTTCATGTGCTCGTGTCCCCCCGCCAGGTGGGACATGCTCCGCCCCCGTGGAGCTCTGCCAGGGCCAGTCCTGTCCTGCGGACATGCGCTGTGTTCGCACCGGCCCTACGGCGCCATCTGTCTGCCAGTGTCTACCTGAGCACCTGGACGAGTGTGCAGGTGTGTTCTTTTTGTCTAACTTGGTACGGAACCTCATCATTTGCCACTTTCTGGCCCCCCCCCCCTGCACTTTTTATAGTCCAAAAACAATGGAGCGCCATTAAATGGAGACAAGTCAAACACTAGAGGCGGGCGGACAACTGACGTTTGTCCCTTTAGAGCGCCCACAAGTTACAATTTTTTTTTTTTTTTTTTTTTTTTTTTTTTTAATGAAATCAACATAAAAAACACAATACATACATTATATATCAATATAGATCAATACAGTCTGCAGGGATACAGTCCGTAAGCACACATGATTGTATTTATTTATGTTAAAAAAAAAAAAAAAAAAAAAAAAAAAAAATTTTTTAATTTTTTTTTTAAAATACACCCCCCCCCCCCCGCACCGGTCCGTGGGACAAATTTTCAAGCGTTGACCGGTCCGCAGCTACAAAAAGGTTGGGGACCACTGCTGTAAGTGAATCGGAACCTCTTTACGTGGACATCATTTGCCACTTTCTGCCCCCCCCCCTGCACTTTTTGTAGTCCAAAAACAATGGAGCGCCATTAAATGGAGACAAGTCAAACACTAGAGGCGGGCGGACAACCGACGTTTGTCCCTTTAGAGCGCCCACAAGTTACAAATTTTTTATTATTATTTTTTTTTTAATGAAATCAACATAAAAACACAATATATACATTATATATCAATATAGATCAATACAGTCTGCAGGGATACAGTCCGTAAGCACACATGATTGTATTTATGTTAAAAAAAAATTATTATTATTATTATTATTTTTTTTTTAAATGAAATCAACATAAAAAACACAATATATACATTATATATCAATATAGATCAATACAGTCTGCAGGGATACAGTCCGTAAGCACACATGATTGTATTTATTTATGTTAAAAATTTTTTTTAAAAAAACAACATATTTTTTTTATTTTTTTTAAAAATACACCCCCACCCCCCACCGGTCCGTGGGACAAATTTTCAAGCGTCCGCAGCTACAAAAAGGTTGGGGACCACTGCTGTAGTGAATCGGAACCTCTTTACGTGGACATCATTTGCCACTTTCTGCCCCCCCCCCCTGCGCTTTTTATAGTCCAAAAACAATGGAGCGCCATTAAATGGAGACAAGTCAAACACTAGAGGCGGGCGGACAACCGACGTTTGTCCCTTTAGAGCGCCCACAAGTTACAAATTTTTATTTTTAATTTGTATTTTTTTTAATGAAATCAACATAAAAAACACAATATATACATTATATATCAATATAGATCAACACAGTCTGCAGGGATACAGTCCGTAAGCACACATGATTGTATTTATTTATGTTAAAAAAAAAATAAATAAAAATAAATTTAATTTTTTTTTAATGAAATCAACATAAAAAACACAATACATACATTATATATCAATATAGATCAATACAGTCTGCAGGGATACAGTCCGTAAGCACACATGATTGTATTTATTTATGTTAAAAATTTTTTTTTTTTTTTTTTTTTTTTTAATGAAATCAACATAAAAAACACAATACATACATTATATATCAATATAGATCAATACAGTCTGCAGGGATACAGTCCATAACCACACATGATTGTATTTATTTATGTTAAAAAAATGTTTTTAAAAAACAACATATTTTTTTTATTTTTTTTATTTTTTTTAAAAATACACCCCCACCCCCCACCGGTCCGTGGGACAAATTTTCAAGCGTTGTCCGCAGCTACAAAAAGGTTGGGGACCACTGCTGTAGTGAATCGGAACCTCTTTACGTGGACATCATTTGCCACTTTCTGCCCCCCCCCCTGCGCTTTTTATAGTCCAAAAACAATGGAGCGCCATTAAATGGAGACAAGTCAAACACTAGAGGCGGGCGGACAACCGACGTTTGTCCCTTTAGAGCGCCCACAAGTTACACACCGGTCGTCCCTAATCTAAATGAGTTCAAGTTGGAGTCAAATGGGAATCAAATAGTTCCACACCAATAAAAATGCGTCAAATCAATCAAACCACACCCCCTTCAAGGGTTTTGGAGCGCCCAAAATCTCAGTTTTTGTTGCAACATTAAGGAGAACTGCTGTCCGGTTTTTATATCTTGTTTTATTATCACATTACTGAGTCTCATTTGCAAGTATGACAATAGCGTATAGTTTATGATGTGTTGGTTTGTCAGTTCGCTCTTTTGTTGCGCCCTAAAAAGTGTTAATACTGTAAGTCAGTGGTCCCCAACCACCGGTACCGGTCCGCGGACCGATTGGTACCGGGCCGCACAAGAAATGTAAAAAAAAATATATATTTTTTTTAATGAAATCAACATAAAAAACACAATATATACATTATATATCAATATAGATCAATACAGTCTGCAGGGATACAGTCCGTAAGCACACATGATTGTATTTATTTATGTAAAAAAAAAAAAAAATTTTTTTTTTTTTTTAAATGAAATCAACATAAAAAACACAATATATACATTATATATCAATATAGATCAATACAGTCTGCAGGGATACAGTCCGTAAGCACACATGATTGTATTTATTTATGTAAAAAAAAAAAAAAAATTTTTTTTTTTTTTTTAATGAAATCAACATAAAAAACACAATACATACATTATATATCAATATAGATCAATACAGTCTGCAGGGATACAGTCCGTAAGCACACATGATTGTATTTATTTATGTTAAAAAAATGTTTTTAAAAAACAACATATTTTTTTTATTTTTTTTATTTTTTTTAAAAATACACCCCCACCCCCCACCGGTCCGTGGGACAAATTTTCAAGCGTTGTCTGCAGCTACAAAAAGGTTGGGGACCACTGCTGTAGTGAATCGGAACCTCTTTACGTGGACATCATTTGCCACTTTCTGCCCCCCCCCCTGCGCTTTTTATAGTCCAAAAACAATGGAGCGCCATTAAATGGAGACAAGTCAAACACTAGAGGCGGGCGGACAACCGACGTTTGTCCCTTTAGAGCGCCCACAAGTTACACACCGGTCGTCCCTAATCTAAATGAGTTCAAGTTGGAGTCAAATGGGAATCAAATAGTTCCACACCAATAAAAATGCGTCAAATCGATCAAACCACACCCCCTTCAAAGGTTTTGGAGCGCCCAAAATCTCAGTTTTTGTTGCAACATTAAGGAGAACTGCTGTCCGGTTTTTATATCTTGTCTTATTATCACATTACTGAGTCTCATTTGCAAGTATGACAATAGCGTATAGTTTATGATGTGTTGGTTTGTCAGTTCGCTCTTTTGTTGCGCCCTAAAAAGTGTTAATACTGTAAGTCAGTGGTCCCCAACCACCGGTACCGGTCCGCGGACCGATTGGTACCGGGCCGCACAAGAAATGTAAAAAAAAATAATTTTTTTTTTTTAATGAAATCAACATAAAAAACACAATATATACATTATATATCAATATAGATCAATACAGTCTGCAGGGATACAGTCCGTAAGCACACATGATTGTATTTATTTATGTAAAAAAAAAAAAAATTTTTTTTTTTTTTTAAATGAAATCAACATAAAAAACACAATATATACATTATATATCAATATAGATCAATACAGTCTGCAGGGATACAGTCCGTAAGCACACATGATTGTATTTATTTATGTTAAAACATTTTTTTTTAAAAACAACATATTTTTTTTATTTTTTTTAAAATACACCCCCACCCCCCACCGGTCCGTGGGACAAATTTTCAAGCGTTGTCCGCAGCTACAAAAAGGTTGGGGACCACTGCTGTAAGTGAATCGGAACCTCTTTACGTGGACATCATTTGCCACTTTCTGCCCCCCCCTGCGCTTTTTATAGTCCAAAAACAATGGAGCGCCATTAAATGGAGACAAGTCAAACACTAGAGGCGGGCGGACAACCGACGTTTGTCCCTTTAGAGCGCCCACAAGTTACACACCGGTCGTCCCTAATCTAAATGAGTTCAAGTTGGAGTCAAATGGGAATCAAATAGTTCCACACCAATAAAAATGCGTCAAATCAATCAAACCACACCCCCTTCAAGGGTTTTGGAGCACCCAAAATCTCTGTTTTTGTTGCAACATTAAGGAGAACTGCTGTCCGGTTTTTATATCTTGTCTTATTATCACATTACTGAGTCTCATTTGCAAGTATGACAATAGCGTATAGTTTATAATGTGTTGGTTTGTCAGTTCGCTCTTTTGTTGCGCTCTAAAAAGTGTTAATACTGTAAGTCAGTGGTCCCCAACCACCGGTACCGGTCCGCGGACCGATTGGTACCGGGCCGCACAAGAAATGTAAAAAAAAAATTTTTTTTTTTTTATGAAATCAACATAAAAAACACAATATATACATTATATATCAATATAGATCAATACAGTCTGCAGGGATACAGTCCGTAAGCACACATGATTGTATTTATTTATGTAAAAAAAAAAAAAAAAAAAAATTTTTGTCGGAGCAAAATTTTTTTTTATTTTTTATTTTTTTTAATGAAATCAACATAAAAAACACAATATATACACATTATATATCAATATAGATCAATAAAGTCTGCAGGGATACAGTCCGTAAGCACACATGATTGTATTTATTTATGTAAAAAAAAAATAAAAAAAAAAAATTTTTGTCGGAGCAAAATTTTTATTTATTTATTTATTTTTTAAATGAAATCAACATAAAAAACACAATATATACATTATATATCAATATAGATCAATACAGTCTGCAGGGATACAGTCCGTAAGCACACATGTTTGTATTTATTTATGTAAAAAAAAAAATAAAATAAAAATATATATATATATTTTTTTAAATACACCCCCCACCCCACCGGTCCGTGGGACAAATTTTCAAGCGTTGACCGGTCCGCAGCTACAAAAAGGTTGGGGACCACTGCTGTAAGTGAATCGGTGCCCGGTAGGACCGTCAGGATTCGGGCCGTACCAAAAAAGTACCAGATTCGGGACCCATCCCTCTGACGGCAGTTTTTTTTTTTACCGCAGAATCTACTGATTTTCATTTTTTCATGTTCTAGTCTTTAGTTGCGCCCTAAAAAGTGTTCATACTGTAAGTATTGTACTTGTTGCACAGCGGCTGTTTGATCGGAACGTGCATCTTAGTAGTAGTTTTCATTAACAAATTTGGAGGTGTTAAAATCGCCATGTAAAATCGCTAATGCTAATCAGTAGCATGTCAATAGCAAATCCAATATATATTAGCATCAAGCTAGTGCACTTTTGGGAAAAGTGGAGCCTTACTTTACTTACGTTGGAGCATTTTTGAGTGAAATCTACTGAATTTAATTTTCTAGTCTTTTGTTGTGCCCCAAAAAGTGTTAATACTGTAAGTATTGTATTTATTACTGTTTGATTGTAACGTGCAGCTTAGTTTTCATTAACAAATTCGTTAGTGTTGAGATCGCCATGTAAAATCGCTAATGCTAATCAGTAGCATGTCAATAGCAAATCCAATGTATATTAGCAACAAGCTAGCGCACGTATTGTTATTATTATTATTATTATTATTCCTGGTTGAATCCTTCCGCCATCTTTGTCGGCCAGGCCAAAGCTCGCTGAGTTTCTCGGGCAGCAGCTACATGAAGTACAAAGTGACGGCGGGCGACCAGAGCGGCGAGATGAGGCTGAGCCTGAGGGTCCGCACGCTGCAGACCAGGGGGGTCATCATGTTCGCCAGGGTCAACCCCTGCACCATGTTGAAGGTAGGGAGGACATTTTTGACCCGAGCGCCGCCGGTCCTCACCAGCGTGTTCCAGATCGAAGGAGGGCGCCTGTGGTTCCAGCTGGACTGCGACAACACGCTCGGCATCATGGGAATCTCCGGCAGGCAGATCGACGACGGCCTCTGGCACGCCGTCGCCTTGGAGCTGACGGGGAATTACAGCCTCCTCTCGCTGGACGACAGCTACGTGGAGCGCCGGCGCGCGGCCACGGCGCCGGCGCGACTCTGGCCCGTGGCGCCGGAGTCCTCCTTCTTCTTCGGGGCGCAGGTGAGGCCCCGAGCCGGCGAGGCGGCGCCCGGCGTCCAAGATGGCTTCCAGGGCTGCCTGAGCTCGCTGACGCTCAACGGGAGGGAGCTTCCTCTCCAGAACAAGCGCAGCCGCTACGCGCAGATCGCCGGGCTGAGCGAGGTGAAGGCGGGCTGCGTCCTCCACCCGGACCCCTGCGTCAGCACGCCCTGCCTCAACGGGGCCGTGTGCGGCGCTCTGCCTAACGGAGGTGGGTCCGGCTGAGTGCCGTTCTTTGGGCGCCATGTCTGAACTCCGCGTGTCTCCCTCCCAGCTTTCGCCTGCACCTGCAGCTCCGGCTTCACCGGGGGGCGCTGTGAGCTCCGAGTGACGCCCTGCAGCACCCGTCCTTGTCAGAACGGGGGCGACTGCCAGGCCGTGGGCGGCGGCTTCGTCTGCAGCTGTCCGCCGGGACTCGGCGGTCTCACGTAAGATAAAAAACAGCTTTTTGCTCCTCATTGAGTGCGTAGGCGGGGTTTGTTTACGCCAGGGGTGTCCAAACTTATTCCACTGAGGGCCGCACACGGAAAAATGTAAGCATGCGGCGGCCATTTTGATATTTTTCATTTTCAAACCATAACAAAATATATGGATTTTTTTTTTTTTTAACCTTTCGGGCTCCCGGGGACCATAAAGGGTCTCAGTCATTAAAACGTTAAAAATAAGTCAAATTATTATTATTATTTTTTATTTAACGCTTACAGTAAATCTCTATATCAACTTCAGGTTGATAAAAAGTTTAAAAAAAAATAAAAAAAAAGGGTTTTATGTAGGGATGTCCGATAATGGCTTTTTGCCGATATCCGATATTCCGATATTGTCCAACTCTTTAATTACCGATATCAACCGATACCGATATCAACCGATATATGCAGTCGTGGAATTAACACATTATTATGCCTAATTTGGACAACCAGGTATGGTGAAGATAAGGTCCTTTTTAAAAATAATAATAAAATAAGATAACTAAATTAAAAACATTTTCTTGAATAAAAAAGAAAGTACAACAATATAAAAACAGTTACATAGAAACTAGTAATGAATGAAAATGAGTCAAATGAAGTGTTAAAGGTTAGTACTATTAGTGGAGCAGCAGCACGCACAATCATGTGTGCTTACGGACTGTATCCCTTGCAGACTGTATTGATACATATTGATATATAATGTAGGAAGCAGAATATTGATAACAGAAAGAAATGGGGGGAGGGAGGTTTTTTGGGTTGGTGCACTAATTGTAAGTGTATCTTGTGTTTTTATGTTGATTTAATTAAAAAACAACAACAACAAAAAAAACAAAAAAAAAAACGATACAGGTAATAAAAAAAACGATACCGATAATTTCCGATATTACATTTTAACGCATTTATCGGCCGATAATAGCAGGCCAATATTATCGGACATCCCTACAATATATACATTATGTATCAATATATATCAATACAGTCTGCAGGGATACAGTCCGTAAGCACACATGATTGTATTTCTTTATGAAAAAAAAATAAAAAAAATAAAATAAAATAAAAAAATTAATTAATTGTAAGTGTATCTTGTGTTTTTTATGTTGATTTAATAAAAATAAAATAAAAAAACCGATACCGATAATAAAAAAACCGATACCGATCATTTCCGATATTACATTTTAACGCATATATCGGCCGATAATATCGGCAGGCCGATATTATCGGACATCTCTAATTTTAATTCTTTAATATTTTTGAGAGATCAGTGAAAATATTAATCAAATCCCACTAAATATATTTGGGATCCGAAAGGTGCCCCACTCATAAATTGATACATTTTTATTAGTTTTTTTAAAAAACTTTCAACACTTAAGTTACGAGATCAACTTCAGATATATCTGTCCATTTGACGTATGAACTGTTATTTTGTTTCTTTCTATGTTCTTTTGTCAAACAAATCTTTGATGTTTCTATATGGCAACCACACAATATATGCAATATTTTTTCCCACATAAAACATTTTAAAGTGACATTTTTGAAGTAATTGGAGCGATAATTCATTATAACATAGATTTTTTTTGTCTTTTTTGAGCAATGGCAAAAAAAACCAAAAAAAATAAAGAAAGACAACAGAATAAAAAACAGCATGCTAATGTTAGTGTGCTAGAATGCTAACGTAAGCATGCAAACAGTTAACATGTGTCAACTTATATGACATATATGTTAGTGTGCTAGAATTCTAACATTAGCATGCTAATTACCATGTTTCAACTTGTGTGACGAAGGTGTTTGGCTGTAAAATTGGCTAAAAATGTTAGCATGCTAGAATGATGACAGAATGTGTCAAGTACTATGAAGCCTATGCATGTAAAATTTACTAAAAGAAGAAACGTTAGCATGCTAACAGTTAGCATGTTAACAGTTAGCAAGTAACAAGTACCAAGTTAGGTGTTTGACTGTAATGATAGCAAAAAAAAAGTTAGCATGCTAATGTTAGTGTGCTAGAACGCTAACGTAAGCATGCAAACAGTTAACATGTATCAACTTATATGACTCTGAGGTGTTTGGCTGCAAAATTGGCAAAAAAATGTTAGCACGCTAATGTTAGCGTGCTAGAATGCTAACATTAGCATGCTAACAATTAATGTGTCGAGTACCAAGTTGTGTGACTCTGAAGTGTTTCGCTATAAATTTGGCTTAAAAAAAAGTTGTATTTTGTCCATATTATAACGTTAGCGTGCTAACAGTTAGCATGTGTCACATACCAAGTCATATGACTCCGAGGCGTTCGGCTGAAAAAGTCAGCATGCTAATGGGATCTGAGCCTGAGCCAATCAGAGGCCACGATACTGAACAGCGCCGTCTGGTTGTTTTGATCTCGTCTCGTGACCAATACTCCTGTTTTGTAGGTATTTTTACTTCATACAGCCATTTTTATCCTTGAAAATGCTTAATTTGGGGCACATTTACGTAGAATAGGCTTTGTTGTCGATAACACAAAGCTGAGATTTAGATGTCATGTTTAGTTTTGCATGTTGCATCAGCTCATGTTGTTGTTGTTGCACACATCAGCCACTAGAGGGCAGCACACCCCTTTGTCCTGGAAATGATGTTCCTTCCTTCAATTAGCACTAACTATGAAGTACATGACGATAATACACAGTATTTGTAGATAATATGAATATTTGAGAGCATTAAAAATGGACTTAATATGGAAGTTAATACAATGTTGTTGTTTTTCCCCCATCAGGCGGCTGCAGATTGAATAATAAACAGGCGGAAACGCTCGCTCAGCAAATATTACCCGGCGTGATTGCATTGCGGAATAAAAAGCAATAATGCACGCCATTTCTATAGTGGTCATAATAACGCAGGACAAGACAGGAAATGAACACACTTGTCGTTAAGGCTGAAAACTCTTTTAATGTCAGAGTGGCAATAATAATAATAATAATGATAATAGCGGGGATTGGAAGTCAAATACGTGTCTTCTCCCGCAGGTGTGACCAGGACGTGGACGAGTGTGAGCGGGCCGAGTGTCGCCACGGCGGCGAATGCGTCAACACGCCGGGGTCCTTCTACTGCAACTGCACGCCTGGGTTCGAGGGACGGCTCTGCGGCGACGACGACGCAGGCGGCGACACGCAGGTCATCATAATGTATATTTAATAAGTCTACACCAGGGGTCACCAACGCGGTGCCCGCGGGCACCAGGTAGCCCGTAAGGACCAGATGAGTAGCCCGCCAGCCTGTTCTAAAAAATAGCTCAAATAGCAGCACTTGCCAGTGAGCTGCCTCTATTTTTAAAATTGTATTTATTTACTAGCAAGCTGGTCTCGCTTTGCCCGACATTTTTCATTCTAAGAGAGACAAAACTCAAATAGAATTTGAAAATCCAAGAAAATATTTGAAAGACTTGGTCTTCACTTGTTTAAATAAATTCATTCATTTTTTTTACTTTGCTTTGCCCAACAATTTTCATTCTAAGAGAGACAAAACTCAAAGAGAATTTGAAAATCCAAGAAAATATTTGAAAGACTTGGTCTTCACTTGTTTAAATAAATTCATTCATTTTTTTACTTTGCTTTGCCCAACATTTTTCATTCTACGAGAGACAAAACAACTAGAATTTGAAAATCCAAGAAAATATTTGAAAGACTTGGTCTTCACTTGTTGAAATAAATTCATTCATTTTTTTTACTTTGCTTTGCCCGACATTTTTAATTCTAAGAGAGACAAAACTCAACTAGAATTTGAAAATCCAAGAAAATATTTGAAAGACTTGGTCTTCACTTGTTTAAATAAATTCATTCATTTTTTTTACTTTGCTTTGCCCAACATTTTTAATTCTAAGAGAGACAAAACTCAAATAGAATTTCAAAATCCAAGAAAATATTTGAAAGACTTGGTCTTCACTTGTTTAAATAAATTCATTCATTTTTTTTACTTTGCTTTGCCCAACATTTTTAATTCTAAGAGAGACAAAACTCAAATAGAATTTGAAAATCCAAGAAAATATTTGAAAGACTTGGTCTTCACTTGTTTAAATAAATTCATTCATTTTTTTTTACTTTGCTTTGCCCGACATTTTTAATTCTAAGAGAGACAAAACTCAACTAGAATTTGAAAATCCAAGAAAATATTTGAAAGACTTGGTCTTCACTTGTTTAAATAAATTCATTCATTTTTTTTACTTTGCTTTGCCCGACATTTTTAATTCTAAGAGAGACAAAACTCAAATAGAATTTGAAAATCCAAGAAAATATTTGAAAGACTTGGTCTTCACTTGTTGAAATAAATTAATTCATTTTTTTTTACTTTGCTTTGCCCAACATTTTTCATTCTAAGAGAGACAAAACTCAAATAGAATTTGAAAATCCAAGAAAATATTTGAAAGACTTGGTCTTCACTTGTTTAAATAAATTCATTCATTTTTTTTTACTTTGCTTTGCCCGACATTTTTAATTCTAAGAGAGACAAAACTCAAATAGAATTTGAAAATCCAAGAAAATATTTGAAAGACTTGGTCTTCACTTGTTTAAATACATTCATTCATTTTTTTTACTTTGCTTTGCCCAACATTTTTAATTCTAAGAGAGACAAAACTCAAAGAGAATTTGAAAATCCAAGAAAATATTTGAAAGACTTGGTCTTCACTTGTTTAAATAAATTCATTCATTTTTTTACTTTGCTTTGCCCAACATTTTTCATTCTAAGAGAGACAAAACTCAAATAGAATTTGAAAATCCAAGAAAATATTTGAAAGACTTGGTCTTCACTTGTTTAAATAAATTCATTCATTTTTTTTACTTTGCTTTGCCCAACAATTTTCATTCTAAGAGAGACAAAACTCAAAGAGAATTTGAAAATCCAAGAAAATATTTGAAAGACTTGGTCTTCACTTGTTTAAATAAATTCATTCATTTTTTTACTTTGCTTTGCCCAACATTTTTCATTCTACGAGAGACAAAACTCAACTAGAATTTGAAAATCCAAGAAAATATTTGAAAGACTTGGTCTTCACTTGTTGAAATAAATTCATTCATTTTTTTTACTTTGCTTTGCCCGACATTTTTAATTCTAAGAGAGACAAAACTCAACTAGAATTTGAAAATCCAAGAAAATATTTGAAAGACTTGGTCTTCACTTGTTTAAATAAATTCATTCATTTTTTTTACTTTGCTTTGCCCAACATTTTTAATTCTAAGAGAGACAAAACTCAAATAGAATTTCAAAATCCAAGAAAATATTTGAAAGACTTGGTCTTCACTTGTTTAAATAAATTCATTCATTTTTTTTACTTTGCTTTGCCCAACATTTTTAATTCTAAGAGAGACAAAACTCAAATAGAATTTGAAAATCCAAGAAAATATTTGAAAGACTTGGTCTTCACTTGTTTAAATAAATTCATTCATTTTTTTTTACTTTGCTTTGCCCGACATTTTTAATTCTAAGAGAGACAAAACTCAACTAGAATTTGAAAATCCAAGAAAATATTTGAAAGACTTGGTCTTCACTTGTTTAAATAAATTCATTCATTTTTTTTACTTTGCTTTGCCCGACATTTTTAATTCTAAGAGAGACAAAACTCAAATAGAATTTGAAAATCCAAGAAAATATTTGAAAGACTTGGTCTTCACTTGTTGAAATAAATTAATTCATTTTTTTTTACTTTGCTTTGCCCAACATTTTTCATTCTAAGAGAGACAAAACTCAAATAGAATTTGAAAATCCAAGAAAATATTTGAAAGACTTGGTCTTCACTTGTTTAAATAAATTCATTCATTTTTTTTTACTTTGCTTTGCCCGACATTTTTAATTCTAAGAGAGACAAAACTCAAATAGAATTTGAAAATCCAAGAAAATATTTGAAAGACTTGGTCTTCACTTGTTTAAATACATTCATTCATTTTTTTTACTTTGCTTTGCCCAACATTTTTAATTCTAAGAGAGACAAAACTCAAAGAGAATTTGAAAATCCAAGAAAATATTTGAAAGACTTGGTCTTCACTTGTTTAAATAAATTCATTCATTTTTTTACTTTGCTTTGCCCAACATTTTTCATTCTAAGAGAGACAAAACTCAAATAGAATTTGAAAATCCAAGAAAATATTTGAAAGACTTGGTCTTCACTTGTTTAAATAAATTCATTCATTTTTTTTACTTTGCTTTGCCCTACATTTTTAATTCTAAGAGAGACAAAACTCAAATAGAATTAATTGTTTTACTTTGCTTCTTATGACTTTCAGAAAGACACATTTAGAGAAAAAATACAACCTTAAAAATGATTTTAGGATTTTTAAACACATATACCTTTTTACCTTTTAAATTCCTTCCTCTTCTTTCCCGACAATTTAAATCAATGTTCAAGTAAATGTATTTTTTTTATTGTAAAGAATAATAAATAAATTGTAATTTAATTCTTCATTTTAGCTTCTGTTTTTTCGACAAAGAATATTTGTGAAATATTTCTTCAAACTTATTATGATTAAAATTCCAAAAAATTATTCTGGCAAATCTAGAAAATCGGTAGAATCAAATTTAAATGTTATTTCAAAGTCTTTTGAATTTCTTTTAAATTTTTTGTTCTGTAAAATCTAGAAGAAATAATGATTTGTCTTTGTTAGAAATATAGTTTGGTCCAATTTGTTATATATTCTAACAAAGTGTAGATTGGATTTTAACCTATTTAAAACATGTCATCAAAATTCTAAAATTAATCTTAATCAGGAAAAATTACTAATGATGTTCTATAAATTATTTTTTAAAGTTTTTGTCTTCTTTTTTTCGGTTGAATTTAGAATTTTAAAAATTCGAAATTGAAGATAAACTATGTTTCAAAATTTAATTGTCATTTTTTTTGTGTTTTCTCCTCTTTTAAACCGTTCAATAAAGTGTAAATATCATTAATTATTAATAATAACATAGAGTTAAAGGTAAATTGAGCAAATTGGCTATTTCTGGCAATTAATTGAAGTGTGTATCAAACTGGTAGCCCTTCGCATTAATCACTACCCAAGAAGTAGCTCTTGGTTTCGAAAAGGTTGGTGACCCCTGGTCTACACCAATATCACACACCGTCTTTGTCCACACACTCCATGTGATCACGGTCATTCTTCACACCGCAAAACATTACCAGGAAGTTGAAAATGATGTCATGTCAGGTGACTGCAAACTTGACACATCATTGGCTGCTTCTGAGACTGGGTCGATTGCTTCGGTGGGTCTTGACTTTTAAAGCAACAAATATTTTCTGCACAATGTTTTTACACTGAATTTTTACACACTGAACTTATTTAAACATATTTTTTTTTACAATTAATTTTTCTTACACAAACACAGAATTTCTACACACTGAACATTTTTTAACACTGAATTTTTTTACACACTGAATATGTTTTACAGACATTTTTTTACACTGATTTTTCACACTTAATTTTTATACTGAATTTTCATACATTATTAAACACTTTTTTTTTTACTCTGAATTTTTATAGTACTATTTTATTTATTTTTTACAAATTTTTTTCCTCACTGAAATTCTATGCCCTGAACTTTTTACACTGAATTTATTTTACAGTAAATTTTTATACACTGAATTTTCATACATTGATTTTTAAACACTGATTTTTTTTACACTGAATTTTTACACATTGAACTATTTTTTACACTGAACAGTCATTTCTTTTTACACTGAATTTTTATACATAAATATATATATTTTTTTTTTCAAAAAAAATTCCACATTGAATTTCTTTGCACTGAACTCTTTTTACACTGAATTTTTACATGTAAAAAAAAATTTACGGTACATTTTTATACACTGAATTTTCATACAGTGATTTTTAAACACTGGTTGTTGTTTTTTTTACTATGAATTTTTATACAATGAATTTTTACACTGAATTTTTACACATTGAACTATTTTTTACACTTAATTTTTACACCCTGAACATTTTTAACACTGAAATTTTATACAATTATTTTATTTATTTTTTTACACATTTTTTTCACACTGAATTTCTATGCACTGAACTCTTTTTACACTGAATTTTTTTTACGGTAAATGTTTACAAACTGAACTTTTACACTGAATTTTTACACACTGGACATTTTTTAACACTGAATTTTTTAAACAGTAATTTCTTTTTACACTGAATTTTTACACATTGAACTATTTTTTACACTTAATTTTTTTACACCGAATTTTTACACATTGAACATTTTTTAACACAGAATTTTTTTTAACTAATTTCTTTTTACACATGAATATTTTTTTCCACATTTTTTTCCACACTCAATTTCTTTGCACTGAACTCTTTTTACACACGGAAATTTTTAAACATTGCAATTTTATAAACTGATTTTTACACATTTTTTTACACTGAATTTTTACACAACATTTTTATACACTGAATTTCTGCACGCTGAACTTTTTTTTTTTTTTTTTTACACTAAAGTTTTTTTACACATTGAAGTTTTTTTTACACTGGACTTTGAAACACTGAATTTTTTACACAAAATTTTTATACACAAAAATTAAAACACTGAATTTTTAAACACAACATTTTTAAGCACTTCATTTTTTTTAAACTGAACTTTTGTTTTACAATGATTTTTTTTTACACAGACTTTTTCCCACGGAATTTTAAAACACTATTTTAAGCAAACACAATTCTGCTCACTAATTTTTACTCAATGAAATGGTCAGCATGATTTGAAAAATCAGTTGACAATATTCAAACTCTAAACAAAAAACGACTATTTATTATTTGCTTATTATGTATTTTTTCAATTCAAGCAAAGGAATCAGGCGCAAACTATCTTTCACAAAGGGTTACTGCAATGCATGCTGGGATTCGTGCAGTGGTGCCTCTGGCTTCAATGGCTGGATCTGCCTTTTAATCCAAAACATTGAGAATGTGAAGCAATAGCTAATAAATAAATATGTAAATACCAAATAATGTCAATGTCAAACATTAATACAGGAGTAAAAGAGAAAGGAGGCCATAAATAGTACCTGACAATGTTATTTTGTGCACATTCAGCTCGCTCCTAATTGGACTAATTGGAGCGTGCTCAGTAAAGCTGTTGAGAATTGGGAGAACTGGAGGCCGCCTCCCTCCCTCCCTCCCTCGCCTCGCTCGCCCCTCCCGACTGTGTGCATAACGCCACAGCAGCAGTAATGGCAGAAACGCTCATTTCCATTTCAACTTGTCACACTCCATGACTTTTGTTTGGCACTTTAGGCCCGCAATTAATGATGCATTTTGTTTAGGGGCCGTTTTATTCCCACAAACAAAGACGAGGCTGGCTTTATGTGTGGAAAAACGTCAGTTAAAATACTCTTGGAAGGGACTTCTTGCCGCTTCAAAGATTGTTGAAGACACGCCCACATGGTCTTCATTCAGGAATAAAACACAGTGGTGGTCAAGAGATGCACTTGCAAAGATAATAACGCTAATATTGAAATGCGACGATCTGAGTCGGCCCATTTCCATGAAAATGTCGGTTATCAACCCGCGACCCCTAAAGGGACAAGAAAATGGATGGATGGAAGTCGGTTATCAACCAACCAACCAAGAAGGCAAGCAAATCGTTAAACTAGCTTGAAACAGGAGACTAAATAAGTGCTTTGTAAAGTTAAAAAAGTAAATGTATGGAGGTACATTTTTTTTACACTGAATTTTAATATACACATTTTTTTAAGCACTGAATTTTACACTGAATTTTTTAACACTGATTTTTTATAAATGTAATTTTTATACGTTTAATTTTTTATCATTCAATTTTTAAACAGTCTTGTTAAACACTGAATTTTTAAACACTGAATTTTTAAACATTGAATTATTTTTGGACACTGAGTTTTTAGACACTGAATTTTTTTAACACTGAATCCTTATACACTGAATTAAAAAAATAAATTACACACTGAATTTTTAGTCCTTATACACTGAAACCTTATACATTTAATTTTTAAACACATAATTTTTAAACATTGATTTTTTACACACTGAATTTTTACACACTGAATTTTTCAACAATTTTTTACACAGATTTTTTATACATTACATTTTTAAAGACTGCATTTTCTTACACTCAATCTTTAAAGACTAACATTTTCAGTACTGAATTTTTAAACATTACATTTTTTGACACTGAGTTTTTAGACACTGGATTTTTAATCACAGATTTTTTATACATTGAATTTTGATACATTGAATTATTAAACACTGAATTTTCTTCCACTGAATCTTTAAACACTGAAATTTTCAGCACTGAATTCTCAGCACTGTATTTTTTACCACTCAATTTTTTTAACATTGAATTTTTAGACACTAAATTTTTATACATTGAATTTTTAAAAACTGAATTTTTCAGCACTGTATTTTTTAACACTTGAATTTTCTTACAATTATTTTTTAAACACAACATTTTTACACACAACCTTTTTATACACTGAATTTTAATATTCACATTTTTTTAAGCACTGAATTTTACACACTGAATTTTTTAACACTGATTTTTTATAAATGTAATTTTTATACGTTTAATTTTTTAACAATTAATTTTTAAACACTGAATTTTTTAACATGCAATTTTTGAACAGTCTTGTTAAACACTGAATTTTTAAACACTGATTTTTTAAACATTGAATTATTTTTCGACACTGAGTTTTTAGACACTGAATTTTTTTAACACTGAATCCTTATACACTGAATTAAAAAAAAAATGTACACACTGAATTTTTAGTCCTTATACACTAAAACCTTATACATTTAATTTTTAAACACATAATTTTTAAACATTGATTTTTTACACACTGAATTTTTTAACAATTTTTTACACAGATTTTTTATACATTACATTTTTAAAGACTGCATTTTCTTACACTCAATCTTTAAAGACTAACATTTTCAGTACTGAAATTTTAAACATTAAATTTTTCGACACTGAGTTTTTAGACACTGGATTTTTTTAACACTGAATCCTTATACACTGAATTAAAAAAAAAAATTACACACTGAATTTTTAGTCCTTATACACTGAAGCCTTATACATTTAATTTTTAAACACATAATTTTTAAACATTGATTTTTTACACACTGAATTTTTTAACAATTTTTTACACAGATTTTTTATACATTAAATTTTTAAAGACTGCATTTTCTTACACTCAATCTTTAAAGACTAACATTTTCAGTACTGAATTTTTAAACATTAAATTTTTCGACACTGAGTTTTTAGACACTGGATTTTTAATCACAGATTTTTTATACATTGAATTTTGATACATTTAATTTTTAAACACTGAATTTTCTTACACTGAATCTTTAAACACTGAAATTTTCAGCACTGAATGTTCAGCACTGTATTTTTTAACACTTGAATTTTCTTACAATTATTTTTTAAACACAACATTTTTACACACATTTTTATACACTGAATTTTAATATACACATTTTTTTAAGCACTGAATTTTACACACTGAATTTTTAAACACTGATTTTTTAAACATTGAATTATTTTTGGACACTGAGTTTTTAGACACTGAATTTTTTTAACACTGAATCCTTATACACTGAATTAAAAAAAAAAATTACACACTGAATTTTAGTCCTTATACACTGAAACCTTATACATTTAATTTTTAAACACATAATTTTTAAACATTGATTTTTTTACACACTGAATTTTTACACACTGAATTTTTTAACAATTTTTTACACAGATTTTTTATACATTACATTTTTAAAGACTGCATTTTCTTACACTCAATCTTTAAAGACTAACATTTTCAGTACTGAATTTTTAAACATTAAATTTTTCGACACTGAGTTTTTAGACACTGGATTTTTTTAACACTGATTCCTTATACACTGAATTAAAAAAAAAATTACACACTGAATTTTTAGTCCTTATACACTGAAACCTTATACATTTAATTTTTAAACACATAATTTTTAAACATTGATTTTTTACACACTGAATTTTTCAACAATTTTTTACACAGATTTTTTATACATTACATTTTTAAAGACTGCATTTTCTTACACTCAAACTTTAAAGACTAACATTTTCAGTACTGAATTTTTAAACATTAAATTTTTCGACACTGAGTTTTTAGACACTGGATTTTTAATCACAGATTATTTATACATTGAATTTTTAAACACTGAATTTTTAAACACTGAATTTTCTTACACTGAATCTTCAAACACTGAATT
>NC_084735.1:5509455-5512332 GCF_033978785.1 Entelurus aequoreus
ATAACTTTCAGAAAGACAATTTTAGAGAAAAAATACAACCTTAAAAATGATTTTAGGATTTTTAAACACATATACCTTTTAAATTCCTTCCTCTTCTTTCCTGACAATTTAAATCAATGTTCAAGTAATTTTTTTATTTTTATTGTAAAGAATAATAAATACATTTTAATTTAATTCTTCATTTTAGCTTCTGTTTTTTCGACGAAGAATATTTGTGAAATATTTCTTCAAACTTATTATGATTAAAATTGAAAAAAAAAAATTCTGGCAAATATAGAAAATCTGTAGAATCAAATTTAAATCTTATTTCAAAGTCTTTTGAGTTTATTTTAAAATTTTTGTTCTGGAAAATCTAGAAGAAATAATGATTTGTCTTTGTTAGAAATTTGTCCAATTTGTTATATATTCTAACAAAGTGTAGATTGGATTTGAACCTATTTAAAACATGTCATCAAAATTCCAAAATTAATCTTAATCAGGAAAAATTACTAATGATGTTCCATAAATTCTTTTTTTAAGTTTTTCTCTTCTTATTTTCGGTTGAATTTGGAATTTTAAAGAGTCGAAATTGAAGATAAACTATGTTTCAAAATGTAATTGTCATTTTTTTTCGGGTTTTCTCCTCTTTTAAACCGTTCAATTAAGTGTAAATATCATGAATTATTAATAATAACATAGAGTTAAAGGTAAATTGAGCAAATTGGCTATTTCTGGCAATTTATTGAAGTGTGTATCAAACTGGTAGCCCTTCGCATTAATCACTACCCAAGAAGTAGCTCTTGCTTTCAAAAAGGTTGCTGACCCCTGCATTAACCTATATGACACAATGCAAACAACCTACCCTAGTCATGGTGCAAAAAAACAAAAACAAATGCAACTTACATACAGTAAAGGTCAACACCTGCCCACTGAACTTTGTGGATTTTATGAAAAACGTCCAAACACCATTAAAAGTTCAAAATGCAGCGTTTTAACCATAGATATCTTCTAAGGGTACGCAGCATGGAGCGCTACTGCCTACTGGCGCTGACGAGACGCGGGGCCGCCATCTTGGAGTGGTGATCCGCTCCACTCGGTGCAATTCATTTGGCGGGAGCAATGAACTGTCAGCGCATTTAATTCATCTTACCTCACTGAATACCATTGATTTTCACGCGGCTTTTTTGTCATTATAAAGTGACATTTTAAATTTCCCAGGGAACTTCCGGTTGAAAACGTCTATGTATGATGACGTATGCGCGTGACGTAGCCAGTGAAACAGAAGTATCGGTACCCCGTTGAATCCAATACAAAATATCTCCGTTTTCATTTCAGAATTCCACAGTATTCTGGACATCTGTGTTGGTGAATCTGTTGCAATTTGTTCAATGAACAATGGAGACTGCAAAGAAGAAAGCTGTAGGTGGGATCGGTGTATTAGCGGCTGGCTGCAGCAACACAACCAGGAGGACTTTGACTCGGATAGCAGACGCGGTAGCCGACGCTAGCCGCCGACCGCACGGATGATCGTGGTGAAGTCCTTCGTCTTTCCGTCGATCGCTGGAACGCAGGTGAGCACGGGTGTTGATGAGCAGATGAGGGCTGGCTGGCGTAGGTGGAGCGCTAATGTTTTTATCATAGCTCTGTGAGGTCCCGTTATACTAAGTTAGCTTCAATGGCGTCGTTAGCAACCGCATTTTTTAAGCTTCGCCAGCCTGGAAAGCATTAACCGTGTAGTTACATGTCCATGGTTTAATAGTATTGTTGATCTTCTGTCTATCCTTCCAGTCAGGGGTTTATTTATTTTGTTTCTATCTGCATTTGAGCCCGATGCTATCACGTTAGCTCCCTAGCTAAGTTAGCTTCAATGGCGTCGTTAGCATCAGCATTGTTAAGCTTCGCCAGGCTGGAAAGCATTAACCGTGTATTTACATGTCCATGGTTTAATAGTATTGTTGATCTTCTCTCTATCCTTCCAGTCATATTTTCCTATTGTTTTCAACGCAGCGAGAGCGATTCGGACCGAGAAAGCGACGATTACCCCATTAATTTAAGCCAGGATGAAAGATTCGTGGATGAGGAACGTGAGAGTGAAGGACTAGAGTGCAGTGCAGGACGTATCTTTTTTTGCTCTGACCGTAACTTAGGTACAAGCTGGCTCATTGGATTCCACACTTTCTCCTTTTTCTATTGTGGATCACGGATTTGTATTTTAAACCACCTGGGATACTATATCCTCTTGAAAATGAGAGTCGAGAACGCAAAATGGACATTCAGTGCCTTTTATCTCCACGACAATACATCGGCGAAACGCTTTAGCTACGTAGCTAACGTGATAGCATCGTGCTTTAACTGCATATAGAAACACAATAAATAAACCTCTGACTGGAAGGATAGATAGAAAATCAACAATACTATTAAACCGTGGACATGTAAATACACGGTTAATGCTTTCCAGGCTGGCGAAGGTTAACAATGCTGTGCTAACGACGCCATTGAAGCTAACTTAGCAACGGGACCTCACAGAGCTATGCTAAAAACATTAGCTCTCCACCTACGCCAGCCAGCCCTCATCTGCTCATCAACACCCGTGCTCACCTGCGTTCCAGCGATCAACGGAAGGACGAAGGACTTCACCCGATGCGTTTGGCGGCCCGGAGACGTAGGAAGTCAAGGTGAGGTCGCGGCTAGCGCGTCTGCTCTCCAACAAAAGCCTCCTGGTTGTGTTGCTGTAGTCCGCTGCTAATACACCGATCCCACCTACAACTGTCTTCTTTGCAGCCTTCATTGTTCATTAAACAAATTGCAAAAGATGTCCAGAATACTGTGGAATTATGAAATGAAAACAGAGCTTTTTGTATAGGATACCATAACTTCTGTTAAACTGACTACGTCACG